>NC_056739.1:331780197-331952697 GCF_019279795.1 Protopterus annectens
CTGAGCCCTGTAGTACTCCACTGGTGACTGGTCTCTTGGTGGAGGTAGTCTCACCAATCCTGACTTCTTGGGTCCTGTCTATGAACCAGATAGCAATCCAGTGAGATTTGTAGGAATTTATGCCTAGTTCTGAGAGTTTGTCAACAATACTGAACACCTTGGCCAAATCAAGGTAGGTAGTAGGCACTGTTTTCCCCTCATCCATAGTTAAGGTGACCCTCTCAAACAGGTAAACCAGGTTAAATAGTCAAGACTTTCCCTTAAGAAAAGCCAAACTGAGATGGGTCCAGTGTCTGTAGTTTGCCAATGTCCTTGTTGATCATTTCCATGATAATTTGTTTCATAGCTTTGAATATTAGACTTAGACTGCTGGGTCTGCAGTTCTTAGAGTCAGTTTATGGTCCACCCTTACGAAGAGAGATGACCACTGCAGACCTCCATTCACTTGGCATGTAACCTGTTTTGGGAGTGTCCCATGTGGCCTTGCTAGGTCATGTTTTAGGCTATTAAGAAGGCAACAGGGGATATTGTTGGGGCCCACTGAAGTAGAGTTTTTGGCCTTAGCAAGCGCCTATAGTACCCGCTCCCTTTTGATAGTTGGGGTGGGGTGGGGATATGTTAGAAGGAATTTCACAGGGAGTAATGGTGGGGGTGAAGTTAGAGCTAAATTTATCAGCCAGTAAATTTTTATGCTACTCTGGTCAGTGAAGTTTGTGCCATTTACCACCAGTTCTGTACACTGCTGAGTATTACCTTTAAGCTTCTTTACACAGCTGAAGAAGGCCTTGTGATTGTCCTTAGCCTGGGAGGCTATCCTGACCTCTTGGAGTGTCATATTGCTGAAATGGACTTATTATTGTGCTTTTCAACTCTGTCAAGGGGCAGCAAATTGGGAAATGGCACAAAGTGCTACACAAGGCAGCTATGTCTCTGCATGCTAAGCCTAACTCCACCCCTATATCTTATCCGAGGGAAAACCCTTCCTGTAATGCTACCACTCTGCATCAAACTCTTTTGTCCTATTTTATACATGGGTCAGGGTGTCACATCAACAAGGACCATCATGTAGAGCCATTGCTCACATTGCTGGGTGGCACTATTCAGACAAATTACTGAAGTTTGTGGTAGGGTTAATGGATCATGAGAGGAAATTTTGTTTCCCTCTTCTGATGTTTAATGGTAAAGTTTGATGCTTTGTGGTTCAGTTATTCATTACTTGGATCAACTGCCATAGATGCATGTATGTAAGTAAAAGTATAATTTTATTATTGGATGTTAATCATTGCATCAACATTTATCTAGGATGTTTCTCAGCAATTAATAATGTTATCCATATGTACTTATGCAGTTCTGCCTTGAGTTTAATTGTCCACCTTGGGAATTAGATCTTTCTTCCCAGTCACAGCATAAAATATTGTTCTGTAGATGCTTCTGCAATGCGTTTGTGAGAGCATTAGTCTGAACATGTGCCTAATGTTAAAATAGTGTTCAGCCACTCTATCTTTAGGAGGACAGTTGGTTTGATTACACAGAAGACAGTACAACTTAGTATCTGTGGCCAGATAATGTTCATAGTCAGATGTGTGACATACTGTGTGAACATGTATTTTCTACCTGCTACATGGTGAATGAATTCTAATTCATTTCAAATATATTTAAACAACAGACATGCATAACATGTCTTTTTCTTTGTGTATGCTTCCCCATCAGTTTCCTCACGAGTGTAAAATGGGTTTTCTTCTACTCTGACTGCCATTAGTCACTTCAGCCCTCATCTGATACCATCATGTACCATGCCAGTTATATCAGCCATTTCATTAATTTGCTTTGATGTCTGCTGTAGTTAGTCTGCCTGCACATCGTAGATACCCACACGATGTACCTTTATAAGTAAACCTCAGGTGCACATTGGAAATAAGTTAATGTTTCTGCTTGTAGGAACTTTGTTGCTATTTGACCCTTTTATGAAGAGCTAAAAGATTTCATCTGTTTTCTGGACATCTGCATGAGATTGAAACCGATTGATGGGAATTTACTTTTGGATTTGGTTGCCTGTCTTCTTTTCTTCCCATTTGACATGCATAAATTGAACAGTTGGTGAGAATCTTCTTAAAATAAAGAAAACTAAGGTCTGTATCATTGGAAGGTATTTAAAGGAACATTTAAGGAACAATTCTCTATTAACGTCATAAAATTTTACCCAGCTCTGCCTTAAAAGAAAGCTGGAAGGCTTGTCATGACCCAAGTGACTGGGGTTCAATTATTAGGTCCTTTCACTGGTGAGCTAGGTGGTTCAGCTGAACAGCCAACCTTAGCTGTCCTTCTCTAGTAGGATTTTGTTGCTGCTAGGATGTACAAATCATGCTATTTTAATTTCAGTGCTCCAGCAAATGTTCAGAATATTTTGTTTCTTCAGAAAATGGCATCAAATACTTAAGTTCAGGTAACATTCTTGGATTTTGACATAAAAGCAATTCTTTAAGTGACCTGGACTTTTGACGTAGAGCAGGGATTAATTATTCTTTCTATATATACTATATGACAAAAAAGAAAAAAAATATGCCTTTCCTTCTCTCATCAGTTGAATGAGAGAAAGCTCTAAAATTAATATATTGATGAACATGAGGGACATTTTGGGAAGGAAGAGACTGATTCCCTCTCCTATAATGACCCAGATATTGGCATATTTCTGAAGGTGAATGGCTGAGCACTTTTATTGTGAAAATGTGGAAGTGTATGAAGCGAGCTTCATTGTAAATTTAATGTATTTTTCTTTCCTTCCTTTCTCTGTACATTCAGGATATTTGGGACAACAAATACTCCAGGCTTTTAATTTCCAAGAAAGGGTTTAGTCTGTGTTGTACATAGTCAGTAGTTGAAAAACATTTCCCAAACTTTACACCGACAATGCTCGAGTGAAGGTGAATACTATAGGTAAAAATGAATAGTTTATTTCAACTAAGATTAAGCTATTTTGTCTTCACAATAACCAGACTTTTTCAAAATCTAAATGCACCTTACATAAAGCCAATTCTTAAAGGCCTAGTTAAAAATCACATGACCAGCACAGAATTTAAACTTTGAAAAAGATAGTGTAAACACATAAAAATATATATTAGCTTGCTCACTTCTACTTCTCAATTAATAGCCCAACCCAACACACAATGCTCCCTCATCTTATCACATGTTGGTGAAATCTAAGTAGCAATATTTAAACAACCATAGCTTTAAGTTTGAGTACACTCACTACTGAGGAATAATCATTGAGTCTGGGGAAACTCATTTTTTTAAATATAACTTCCATGCCCTCCATGGTTTATTTCCACCCTCTCAAGTACCTGAAAACTAAAGATATGGCCATGGTTTACCTGTATATGTCTATACAGCTCACAGTGTTCTTGTTTTTTTTTTTACATTCATAATGAGAAAAACACACAGCAGACTCCAGTGATTAAACCAGATGACTTTTAGTAATAATCATCTGGTACCTCAGCTTTTCGCCTTCATACTCAGGTTCATAAATTCTTTCATAAAATGTCATTCGATTTTACCAATATAAAAAGCTGGGCATTTACTGCCCATGGCCACATAGACCACTCCCTTGGTATCACAGTTATGATATCCATCCAGTACTGTCACACATTCACCCTTAATAAAGACCCTTGCTTCCTTCCTTAATACAATGGCACTGCCGGCATTTCCCTTATTTAAACATAAAATTCTTAATTCTGGCACCTACTGATGACTTCAATTTTTCCAGTAAAGTCAAAAAATTGACTCCTTTCTTATATACTAACATCAGTTGTTAAACCAAAATACCATACATGCTGTTAAGATCAAATATCCGCCACTTTCTGGCAAAAACATCTCTAATAGACTAAAACAAGCAAGATAGAAGCACTTCAGGCAAACAGAGAGTATTCACTAAAATCACAGAAGCAGGCTGAAGTGGTAACACTTCAATAGTAAAATAAAATAAAAAATATATGTAACAAAAGATGAGTGCTTTCGCTTTATTTTACTATAAAAGTGTTACCTCTTTAGCCAGCTTCTGTGATTTTAGTGAACATCTCTAACAGGCCTACTGTCCACTGAATAAGTCATGACAAAAGCCCTAAAATAAAGTTGCTAGGAGCCCATGGTAAAATTTAAGGAATATCATAATTTGGCATACTCAAAAGGGGGGGGGGCACCACTACTTCTTTTTGCTGCTATCTCTGCACATATCTTTAGTAATAAATAAATTCTTGGGATAACCTTCCTTCATAAGCATATCAATAAGCATGTCAATTTTGTTTTCAAATACAAAATCATCAGACACCATTCTAGCTAATCTCTCCATTTGTCCTTTCACCAGTCCCCTTATTTGAAAAAATGGTGGCAGTTATCATAATGTAGCAGAGAGTTTGAATAAGTTGGCTTCTCACAGACAGTATAATTAAATCTCCTATAAGTCAAATCCTTGGATATGGACACATCAAGATAGCATAACTTATTACTAGATGCTTCAAAAGTAAACTTAAAAAAAGAGGTGGTTTCGTTAATGAATTCATTAAATTCCTCCAAACATTTTCTAGACCCTCAAACATATGAAAAATATAATTTGGCTGGTCCAAACTGTATTAAGAAGATTGTGGTTGCTGGCCCTATGCTTCCTGAGAAGAAAACGACTTAAGGTATTTGATATTCCTAGAAATAAAATACATTATTTTTAGTCTAAGGAAGTTAGAGTTTAGATTTTTCATTGCAATAAATTGATCTAGATCCAGCTGCTGCTATTTCTATAAGTCAGCTGCTCGTTTATTCTATTTAATCCTTTCTGCTATGGTACTATATAAGGAAGGCATGGCTTAAAGAGCTTCCTTAGTTTCATAATATAATACTTCAAAGAAATTGTTTTTGGAATGCATTTTTTCAGCCATTAAATCTCTATGTTTTACGACTCACTCTAGAGAGACCCAAAATTTCATATAGTTACCATAGCTTCACTAGGCCTCAACAAATCATTTCATCGTCTGGTTCTAGAGCTACCTTTCTAACAAGGTACAGGCATTAAAATGGCAGAATAATCCCCATGCTTGCCCATCTCAGTCAGAGTGCCCCAAGGCTCAGTGTTGGGTCCATGGACTCTCTAACATTTTTATTAATGACCTCTACACTGTTACTAATGATGCAACTGCCATACAGTATGCTGCTGCTGATGCAATACTGATAACCACAGTTTAGTATCACCAAGAACTTCATGAAAAGACCCAAAAAGTGTTTTCTTCTGTAGAAACCTGACTTAACATCCTCCTGATCAATGCTAACAAAACCAAGTTATTGCTTTTTACACCAAAATATGTTTCCTGTACAAAAAGTAACTTCTGCATTGCCTCATCAAACAGCACTCCTATCAAACTTGTGTCCCGCACAAAGGTACTTGGTCTCATTACAGATAACCACCTAAAGCTTGATATTCAAAAACAAGCTATCAAGAAAACTCAAAGAAAAATCAGACTCCTATATCATAGCAAAAACTTTTAACTAGCAATGCCCCCGCAAAAAAAAAAAAAAAACAATCGATTCTGCATATTTCTTACCTTCAGTAGTAAACACTGCCCCATCTACATCATCCTTCAGCAATCTATACTAAGACAAACTGGACAACGTTAAATTAGCCAGTAACTAATCTGCTAAATCTGATTTGATTGTTTGAAATGTAATTAAGGAACATTATTGGATTATTAGTTTTAAACCAGTATAAATACTGGTGATGGGTTTTTTTTTTATTCATCTGATGAAGTCCTATTTTGTGGGGACGAAAACGCATGGATGTTTTTTAAAAAAAGCGTTAATGATTTGTGACAGCATGTGGACGATTCTTTGACAGTGTGTGGAAATAAATACTGGGTATTATCAGTTCGTTTTGTCTTTGCTTCATACCTACAGCTTTCGTTTTAGTTAATCTGCTAAATCCCATCACTACCTAGCCTTAAAACAGGCTGGCTAGAATGACCATAATCTCTCTCTCTCTTTCTCTCTCTCACCCATTTAGCAACTATTAATAATATAATCTTCAAGCCTCAAACTTATCCTGCACTCCAAGCCACCCTTGCATGACCACTGCATTGTTGAGACAAGACTCTATTAACAATGACTAAGACCCAAAACTCTGCTCGTCTGTCCTTGAACTACAGTTATGTCTCCAAAATCTGGAATTCTAGCCCTACCACCATTAGACAACAAACCATCCTAGTCAGATTCAAAAGCTTGTTAAAAAAAAACTTTAAAAACACTTGGCTCTGTTCTTAGGCCTCCTCAGGCAAGACTCCCCTGATGCTTACATACCTTCAATACACCTACATACCTCAACAAAGCAAATTCATTGTAAATTTCCTTGTGCAATCTACTCCTGTGCCCTTACAGCCACTTCTTCTGTCTATACGTAGCACCTTACAAGCTTTACCCTCAAGAAATATCCAACTAATGCATGGTATAACTTATTTCTCTATATCACCTAACAAATAGACACACTATTCACTTTTCCTTACCTTCCCTCTATTTTCCACTTATATCTCTCATACCACCTGTTATTTCTTCTACCCATAAATGTAAGATTATAACTTGACATTTTAACTCTCACTGTATATGCCAAATTGTCTTGTGTTAGTATGCAATGACTATTTTACTGACCACAGATTTTTTTTCTTGTATAAATGCCTTTCAGTTATTATATATCCACATTGCAACTTTAAGCTTCACATATTTTCTTACTTGTGTAAAATTGCCTAGTTTGTTACTAGAGTTCTTCTCCCCAGTCCTCTGCAGAAAAAGGGCTAACTACCACAGCCAAGTCAGAGACTACCTTAGTAAATAAATTAATATCGAAAGAAAACTACTGAGAAGAGAGGGAATTAGTTATGATAAGAGAGAAATGACTAGAAATGTCATGTTAGAGGCCTCAAAGAAAAGTGAGCTATGACACATTGCTTTGGGGAGATAAACCAAACCAGCCCTCCCCAGTACTATGGTTACTTAATAGCTGACATGAAGGTCCCCTAGGTATCTATGATTATGAAGTCAGGTTGTTTCAGAGTTTCTCCTAGACAAATAAATAAGAAGGGTAAAACTCTATGAATTTAACACCTAAAGGGGGATGTAGAGGGGGCAATTCCAATTTTCTAAAGTGGTACTATTTTGAATTAGGCCTATATGTGAGTAGGTAGTGCGGAGAAAAATAGCTCCCCACACATGAGGCATGATGGTGATGGGTTTGGGGGGGGGGTTGTCCCCTTCACAAAAAAATAGTACATTCTTGTTGGTTGTCCTACACTTAATTCAAGTATAAATTTGAAGGTTGCATTATGGTGCTCTGAACTTGAATCATTTCAGATGGGAGGCACAGGTTTTGAGGGGATACTTCTCTAGAATGGGAAATATTAAAGTCGGGAATACAATAAATATAGGGTAAAGTGACCACTGTGCACTGATGAGCAAACTTGTGAGAGTAGGAAAAAGATTTTTTTTTCCGTAAAAGGAGGAGGAAGTGTAAATCTAATGCAATTCTGCTGGAAGTCAGAGACCAGCATAATGCAGATGTATAAGATGAGATGGAGGCACTCACTTGCTATGCTCAATATTTATCAAGTTTGCTACGAAACATTTTCTAGATGAAAAATACTTGGGGAATTTTAGATATGCAGCATAATTTTATAGGAAAAATTAAGATAAGCTGCTGCATTTTGCCATATATTAAGGGGTTGAGGCACTTATGTTCCAAAGAGAGTCCACCAAAAAAAAGAGTATACAAAATCTGTCAAGGTGTGTTGGCTTAAATAAAATCCTTCATCTGATAGTCAGACAAAATGGGTTATTAGTAGTTAAGGACTACTGTAAATAACTTCTACCTAATAGCATATTTGTGGTTAAAGAATGAGGGGTCACTAGCAATAGTAATGTAAAATCTGTCTGAAAGAGAGAGAGAGAGAGAGAAACAGATACACTGCAAGCTGATCTGTGTTGGGGCTTCTGAGTTGGGGTCTTCTACATCTTTTAAAAATAGGTAAATAATTTTACTCCCTAACATAAAACTCTAAAGTAGCTATTTTATAAAGCTTATTGTACACACATACACATGCACACACACACATACACACACACACACACATATATATATATATATATATATATATATATATATATATATATATATATATAGGTTCACTTTATAACATCAAAATACTGAAATGTCGAATTTCAGTATCTCGAAGCTATAAAGTCGAATGTTAAAAATAGCGAACGTTCATAATTGCGAATTTGACGTATGTCGAAAATATGTTGAATTCGCGGTTATGAAGTTGTGCTAAGTAATGTCTGGGTTTGTGTTTTGTTGGTGCGCGGTGCTGTGTTTGGATGTAGGTGTTATGTCAGGTAAGTGAGTGTTTTGTAAGGGTTTTGAGTGGGAGTTAGAGTGTGTGTGAGGGATTGGAGATTGTGCGTGTGTGAGTGAGCTTTTGTGTTGTGTTTGTGTGATCTCGGAGTTAGTATATATAAGTAGGGGGGTGTGGGTGCGTAGACCCCCACATGGGGGGTGCAGGTGGGCTTGCCCCCCTGCTTATGTGTGTGTGAGTTGTGTATGTGTGTTTTTTTTTTGTTTATGTTGTGATGTGGGCGTTGTGTTGTATGTTTAGTGTAGTGTGTGTGGTGTTTTCGGTTATGTGGTTTCGCGGTTTTTGTTTATCGGTGTTTTGTGGATTCGGTTTTATAGTCTCGAGATACTGAAATTCGATATTTCAGCATTTCGAGGTTATAAAGTGAATCCATATATATATATATATATATATATATATATATATATATATATATATATATATATTGACACAAAGAACAGGACAAGGTTAGAAAGGATCACCCAGACTCTGCTACACTTTGCTGTGAGGGAAAGGTTAGTTTGCTTTTTATTTGTTGTATTACTTTATTGCCTTTTTCTATTTCAAATACTGTGATTTGTTTTATTTACCTTGTGTTTTACTTGTATTCTGCTTTTAACTGCATATTAAAACTTGAAAAGAGACCACAGCTCTGTCTCTTGTGAGTCAGGCAGAATTTTTTCCCAACCCGGTTACTGTAGTGTTCTTATACACCACTGTCTTTTTAGTTGCCTTCCCCTTATGTTAATTTGAACATATATCTCATTTCCTCTCTGTTAACTGGGTTGTGTGAGTAAGCACAAAATTATCATTTTGTGAAATCACTCCACTTCAATTATTTAAACTTATTGTCCATCCTACCGTATTCCATAGTACCAGAATACAAAAGTGACCACCCCCTTTCAATCTATCTTGCTGTTTTAAAAATAGTGACTCCCCACTAAAACTTAACTTTTTAGACAGGTAAAACTTAAGTTACCTACTTTCACATCTAACTCCTCTAGTGCACACTGCAGTGTTTAGGATAAACCATTTTTTCATCTTACCTTTAAGCATCCCTGTGACTAGCTCTTGCTTTAAAACCTGCTGGAAAGCACTAGGAATTCTTAAACTGATACAAGCACTCAACTCTCCTTGTTAATAAGGAGAAACTAATCATAGGCACTAAACAGCCTATAACTGCAAAGTACCTTGCTAAGGTAAGGGAAAACAGCTCTTGTACTTTACAAAAAAAAGCACCAAACCAGGCATGTCCAAGGGTCAGCTTCCGGCAATTTTTCCTGTCCACCTGGTGAATCTGGGCACACTGGGGCAATGCAGCAATTGCCTCATGTACAAAGACAACCCTCTCCTCCTACCACCCAACACTACAACCTGCGAGAGATGCACTTACATATCCAAACTAGCAACAAAGCTCTCTCTACCCAAGATTGTGCTAGACATTCAAGACGAGAAGGTTAACACCTGCACTACACCTCAAGCAACACATAGCCCTTCTAAACCCACACCACCAACTCCCACACATAGTAACACTAAACCCACATATGTGGAGGCCCTTAACAGTAACCTGCCCAAGCAACAAGGACCTCCGAAGCTGAAACGCAAACAAACACCAATCACAACCAAAGTGTCACATAGCTCACAACACCAGTGTGCCACCCAACAGCCTCTAAGGCAAGACAACGTACCCAACACTTTAGTCATAGGTGACTCTATAGACAGGCACACTGATGTCCCACTCACCAGGCTGAACAAGGAGAAAATTACAGTCAGCTGCCTGTAGGGTGCCAGGATCCGCCACATAATGCATGCACTCAAATATGACTCTATCACTGTCCATGTTGGAGTGAATGACTTGAGACGCACCTCCCTGGACTACAGGAAAAGAGACATGGAAGAGCTCTTGGATCATGTGGCCCAGCCAGGTATGACCCTAGCCCTGAGTAGCATCCTGCCTTCACCCAGAATGATACCACAGTATAAGGACAAAATGATTGACCTCAACAATTGGCTAAGCTTCTGGTGTCATTCAAAGGGGATCCAGTATCTGTCTACCTGTGACGACATGACCGACAGACCATGATGCTTTGCCAGAGATGGTCTGCATCTGTAGCCCCTGGGATTCAGGTTACTGGATAAGGCTCTTGCCACCCCTATAGTGCCATTTTTAGGCAAAGTTCAAAGGACAAAACCACCACCATAACAGGTACAAGCATGCAAAATCTGAAGGTAATGCTACTCAATGCTAGATGTCTAAACCTCGAAATGCACTCTCTCGAGGCACTCCTAAAAATGGAGAACATTGATATCTGTGCAGTAACTGAGACCTGATTCAAGGCTCCAGAGAGCACCCCTGCAATACCAGGCTACAACTCTTACCACCTTTTCGGCCACCAAACCAAGACCAAAACAATAAAGGTGGAGGAGTGTCCATATTCACCAAGGATATTCACAACACTAAGCTAGTTGCTCAACACAATGTGTCTGAAATTCTCCAGGTGCAACTAACACTAGGTAAGACTGCAATCCGAACTGTAGCTTGCTACAGATCCCCCACCATGCCCCAAGATTCTCACTACACCTTTCTAAACATACTGGAAAATATTAAAATACAACCAAACACCCTAATACTGGGTGATTTCAACTACCCTGCCATTAATTGGGAAAACTACTCATGTACCAACACCTTTGCCCAATGGTTCTTGGAATTCATAAATTCCAATACCCTGGATCAGCTAATCCTTAGTCCCACCAGGGGCTCCAATATCCTAGACCTTGTCATTACCAACATGGGAAATTGATGCTCCACACCTATGGTCACCCCCTCATTTGTTAGGTCTGCCCATAAGCTAATAACCCTTGACATCCACATCCCACCCCCACCCCCCAGTAAGGAAACTTCCATAAAAACTTCTCCAAGGCCAACTTCATCCTACTCAAATCAGAAGTGACAAATTTCATGACACCCATGCAGACAGGAACTGAAAGTTTGACTGCTGAATCCTACACTAAGGCACTGTATGAGCATATCCACTCGTGCATGAATCGTGCCATCCCCAATAGAACCAAGATGCACTCCTCCAAAAAAAGGATGCCAATCTGGTAGTGCTTTGCCATAAACAAACTTTACAACAAAAGGAAGAAACTGTTGCAGAAAAGAGGAAAATCCCAGGATGCAGAAAACTCCCTTACCAGCCTCAGTAAGAAGCTGAGATCCATCATAAAATCCTCCAAAGCTAAAATTGCCAAAGATTCCAAATACAACCACAAGACATTCTACAGCTAAGTCAAGAATCTAAATGACAATGCTCAGATCTGCCCTGAACTACAACAGAATGGCATTAAATATAATGATCCCAAGGATATTTCTAATATCCTGGCAGATCAATTCAGTGCACACTTCTCCCCCCCCTCTCACCCCATAAAGGGCCCATCTCAATACAGAAAGATTGTCAAATTCTGGTAAGAATGGCCACACAAGTAAAAAACGCACTCTCCAAAGCTAACAATACAGCATCCATGGGACCAGACAACATCCCAGGCTGTGTACTACATGAACTACAAAATGAACTGGCACCTCACCTAAGTGTCATGTTTAATCATAGCCTCACCTCAGGCTTTGTGCCCACTGAGTGGTGCACAGCTACAGTTATCACACTCCACAAGTGGGGATCTACCTTGGATCCCAGAAACTACCGCCCCATCAGTCTGATGAGCCTGATCTGCAAGGCCATGGAATGTATTATCATGGAACTTATAAACAAAGATAATTGACTACCTTCAAACATTGGACCCCACGCAGTTTGGGTTTGTGAAGGGTGGATCTTGTCTCCTGAACCTGATTGACTTCTTCAAATCAGTCTCCAGAGCCATGGACAAGGGTAAAGTAGTCCACACAGTCTATCTGGACCTCGCCAAGGTCTTCGACACCCCCCCCCTCTGGAATCACAGATAAACTTACTAAGCTGGGCATTAATCCCTACGTCACTCGATAGGTTGCCAACTGGCTTACTGACAGAGCCCACACTGTAAAAGTAGCCAACTCTGAATCCAGCTCCAGACAAGTGACAAGTGGAGTACCTCAGGGTTCAGTTCTGGGACTGCTCTTGTTTGGCATCTACTTCTCTGAAGTACAGGCCAACACTAAGGGACTCTAGCTAACAAAGTTCACAGATGACTGCAAACCAGGAGCCATTATCTAATCCCCAAATGATATGGATATTCTACAAAAGGGCCTTATAGAAACAGATGCTTGGTGCAAGAGCCATGGACTCAAGCTCAAGTTGTCCCCTTTGGGAAAAAACATGTACCCATGAATTGCCACATCGGTGGCAGTACACTAAACACTGAAAGTGTGATAAGAGACTTAGGGACACAGGTGGACAGTGGTCTCACCTTCGATAACCACATTGCCACAACGGTCAGGAAATCCTTCTATGTGGCACACCTCATCACTAAGGGCTTTTAATCCAGAAAAAAGGAGGTCATTGTCCCACTGTACTCATCCCTCATTAGACCCATTATAGAATACAACACCCCATTTGGTATGTACCTCTCAAGACATCTGCAACAACTGGAAAGGCTGCAGAAATACCTCACTAAAAGAATCACAGGCCTAAAGCAGATGCCCTATCCTGACCATCTAAAACAACTCCACCTATACTCTGTCTCATATTGTCTACTCAGAGGCGATCTCTGCTTAACATACAAGGCCATGTCAAACCCAGAGCTTTTGAACATGCTACACTTAAAGAAATCCCAATCCATCAGAGACACACACTCCAGGGATCTAAACCTTGTCATCACAATGAACAAAACATGCTGGAGGGATAAGTTCCTGACCCAGAGACTCCCCAGACTCTGGAATAAACTGCCCATACATGTCAATCAGAGCGCCTCTTTGGCCCCCTTCAAAAGGAACCTTGATGATTAGATGGGAGATCAGAAATTCATCCCAGGGATCACATCAGTCATCCTGCTAGACAGTGGTCCAGGAAAGTAAATACTGTGGGAAGAAATAGCCAGGGAATTGTTATGGCTAGCCTTGTATAGGCCCTAGGGCTGATAGCCTAGTACCAACCTATGAACCTATGAGTTGTGCTAAAGCCCATTAACTATAATACCCTTTGTAATGGATAGTTGTGAAATCCTTAATCCCCTTTCCAAGTCCCATTTAAGTGAAAACAAATGGGTGTTGAGTGGACTGTCACTCCCCCATTGCAGGCAGTATTGCTGGTATTACCTGAAACATTACTGATGTTCTTGTAAGGGTTCATACAGCGTACTGACTCATGCCTAAGATTCACAATCAGTGTAATGAGAGTGCTATATAATGTTTAGGTAAAGTAAACAGTACTACATAAAATAATCTAGTAGTGATTTAGCCTTGTGGAAAATCATTAAATATAGAATATATATATATATATATATATATATATATATATATATATATATATATATATATATATATATATAAATATAGAATATTTTGTGCTGCGTAGTTGTTTACAGGAAACTGCGCTGCAGAACCTTCTATTGGTATTCCTGCTCAGGCAACTGGAAGAATATTGCAAATAGTGGAAGGGGATGGCTAGACTGTGGGATGGAAAAGATAGATGTGTCGATCATGAATTGCCTTTGAAGGAAATATAAGGAGAATCATTAAATTAGTGCTTTAACATTAAGAAACTACAAGGCTGTCTGCTTTGCCTTGTACAGGATGTGTATATTACACAATCGCATGGTAACTACATTACAGAAAGTGTCTCGCTGCAGAAAACTAAGGTGCTCTGCTTCGCTCTTCCTCCAGTTTCTCCAACTTCTCACTATTTCCCTTCCCTCTAACATAATTAAAGCTAATAATTATGTATATTTAGCGAGATTATTAACTCTACCTTCTGCCATCATTACTGAACAACTGGTTTACCTTCAAGGTTGCTTCTTTTATGGCATTATAAGGCTACAATGGCTGACATATTGCTAACATAATATAAACCTGTGAACCTATGGGATGATGTTAAACAGAATTTGGTTGAGATGTGGCAGCTAGGACTCAACAACAGGAAATAAGGTTTGTAGTCTACATGGCAAAACAGCAAGATGAGTTTCTGCAAAATAAGTCCCAGCTGGGAAAGGAGAAAGAAGAATTTTGGTCACTCTTTGCAGGTAGAATAAATCACTGCAGCAAGAGTGACACTGTAGAAAAAAAAAAATAAATAAATAAATAAATAAAAAGCAAAACTGACATGTTCTACCAATACAGAACTCCAGTAGAAATACTCCAAGCATAATGATACTCCGCTTGGAATGGTACATTTAGATCTGGTGAATGTACTTCAGAAAGCTGTCAGGATGGTATAACTGATGCAGAAGAGAAGGACTCAAAACAAAAAAGAAACTGGGGACACTGTGTGTGTGTGTGTGTGTGTGTGTGTGTGTGTGTGTGTGTGTGTGTGTGTGTGTGTGTGTGTGTGTGTGTGTGTGTGTGTGTGTGTGTGTGTGTCTGTATGTGTGCTGGAAGATGAGACATGGAAGGCAGATGAACTATGTGGAGTAAGTAGTGGAACACGGACCACTGGGGACACTGTGTGTCAGTCTGTGTGTGTGCTGGAAGATGAGACATGGAAGGCAGATGAGCTATGTGGAGTAAGTAGTGAAACACAGACCACTGGGGGCACTGTGTGTCGGTCTGTGTGTGTGCTGGAAGATGAGACATGGAAGGCAGATGAGCTATGTGGAGTAAGTAGTGGAACACAGACCACTGGGGGCACTGTGTGTTGGTCTGTGTTTGTGCTGGAAGATGAGACATGGAAGGCAGATGAGCTATGTGGAGTAAGTAGTGGAACACGGACCTTAAAGAGGAGGAGAACAGAATGGAAGGGAAGGCTTGAGTGAAATGAGAAGAGATGATTTCTCAGATTATTGTAAATGTTTACAATACACTGACAAGTGGCTGCCACAGTCACGGTCATTGTGTCAAGCAGAAGGATGGCAGATGGATAACAGGATGGGTGTTGCTATGCTTTTAGGCTGGCATAATGCATTGACTATCAGCTTTTCTTAGTTTTGTGTAACAGAAGCAGATGACAAAAATAGTGATGTTTTAAGACCTGCACTCACCTTCCAGCTTCAATATTTCTGAAAAATATTATTTGTGTTTACATTTTCTGTTGGCTTCTTAATGCATGCAGAAAAATTAATTTACTTAAAATGGTGCGCAAGTTACTTGAATTAATTAAAATGCTGCATATAGCAGAGAACTACAGCTGCATATTAATGCAGTTTTTTTCTACTGTTTCTGCATCTATGCAGATTATTGCAGAACCGGAACTAGGTATGTATCCTGTAAAGATGGAATAGAAACCAGACTAGCATGGTGTACTGGTGTAATACAGCATAAATTTCTAGAACATTACATGGCAGAATTAGTGAGAAAGCAGTAGTAGTCAGTGCATAACATAGTTTCTAATGCAGTCCAGTGATGTGCACTAGAATAAAATCAGTTGTGAAGCACTGTTAAGGTCAAAATGTACAACAGAGCAGAATATATCCAAGCCAAAACATTTAGCATTGAGAGGACACGAGAGACGATCCTTAGCAATTTATTTAGTAAATAAGTAGATATTAAGCATGGATATACACATAAAGCTGATTTGTGGTACTCAAATAGAAATGACTTGCTACAAGTACTTCTGCCATGGTTGCATTTCATAAACAGGGCTTTAAAAATAGAGAATTATTGGCTTACCGGATATCATGAAAAATGGAATTCTACAAAGTGTTGTCTTGTAGAGAATACCCAGTCACCAGAAAGGTATCACATATGGCTACCAGCACAGCTTAAACAGTTAGCTCAGCCATGGCCATTTGCAAATGAAATGGGCTAAATAGGCAGTTTAAAGCATCAAACTGATTCAGGGGGGTTGGGGGGAATGGGGGCAGCCACAGAAATTTCAGCTGCATTACATCTGCAGGTTGAGCCTGAGGGCATCAGTGGTAGAGATGTAATTACTTATGGAATTTAACAGTTCTCTACCATTAGTACAGCCATTCCTAGATTGTTTATTACACCCTTGTAAAAGCCATGGACAAGTAGTACATCTGACAGCAACCTGATAAAACGATCTTTGATAGGTAATTGAGATCAGATTGTATTTCATCTGCATTATATACAGTTAGTTTTCACTGTGGTTCTGAACTGGGTTTTTATAGTTGTGGTTACAACTCATTCACAGTTAGGAGCATATTTTAATTCTGAATCTGTTCAAGAACAGACATGCATTCTTTCATCCTCTCTCTTGCGAATGGTTTACCTTTTCCTACTGCTTAGATTTGCCTTGTAGTGTAGAAAATATAATCACTGCCTCCATTAACTGATAAAAATGAGTGTTACGTGTTAAAACATGTGATGTGTTTAGGCTGTGTAATTAGCTCATTTTGTTGTCAGGGACCCAGAAATCCACTGGTGCAGTTTTTCATCATTCTGAGGAACATTGCCGTTCCCAAAGTAGCAACTATTGTACAATTATGATGAAGAATGCAGTTTCTCCAAGGCTTGAATGTTGGCAATTTATTCAGCATTATAAAGAACTCCATGGAGTGAAGCTTAAGATCCCTTAAAATGCTGCTATCAGCCAAGTCCTGTTTTGCAGTAATACATCTGTAACTTGCAGACTTATATTAGCATTTCATGAAAGTAATTATTTGCTGGTGGTGTGACCCCTCACTTGAAGAGCTGGCCAGTTAATCAATCTGCAGTAAATTTAACGGTGTTGGACAGAGCACACTGTGTTTTCTGTTACTGGGATGATAGTGTCATACAGTGAATAGAACTCTCCAGAAAACTCATAGTAATGCTATTACACTTGTTTTAATGTTTGAGTAGGAGTACAATTGAGGCAAACAACACAACCTATTGTCAATGGTGACGTGATATGGTTAACTGGCTCAAAATCCAAATATATGTAAGTAGAGGCAGTAAAAATCAAACACAGGTTTCTTATACATGTTCGAGTCAACATGCTGTAACAGTATTACCAGTTGTACATTTTCCTTCTCAAACAAATACATGTGAGACATGAAATGCATCCAAGGGTGGAAGGCATAATTTGGTTAATGGACAATGATAAGTTGATGTACACCGAAATTTTATTCTAGCAAAAACATTACCCTGGATATATAACTGGTAACAAAATGCAAGCATGTATTGCATATAGTCATTTACACTGTCACAAAACTTTTGGTTTCTAGTTTCAAAATAGCAAAAAGTTGTTTTCAGTAAACCATTTCTTTATCCACTCCATACCTCATGCCACTCTTAATGCTCCTCTTGGCTGATGTAAAGTTTGCAAATATAATTTTCCTAAGTATTTTTGGTTTGGATATTAATTGGGATATTTTGCTGACACCTTAATGGTTAAGGACAACAGCTGGGTTTAAACATGATGTGTTTCTAAAGTATTGCCAAACAGTTCAATTATGCTATGCTGATGAGGTCATAAGCAGGCCGAAACATGCATGACAACTGATAGTAGAGGTCTGATTTATTGCCCTGAATGAATCCATAAAGACTTAAACAGAAAAAGTAAAAAGTCATGGACATCCAGCTGCTATATAGCTGAAACACTTGATGTCCTTAATGGGGTCATTTGCATATATCCCATGGGCCTCTATTACTGGAGGTTTAAGGTATCACACAGTGAAAATTAGCTTGTCTAGGTTTTTCTTATAGTTTTTACAAATCAGTTTATCTGTGTGACATCTTTACATTAAAAAAAACTTGGTGTTCCTACTAAAGTGTTACTGCACGCATTTTTACCAACTCATTTGACCTAACTCAGCATATTAGTTTACACTGGTAACTTCCCTCAGACACCTCTGCCTGATAGTGACCATCATTATACTTAGGACAATACCCTTTACTCCCCCTCTAATTTTCTTTACATCCCTAGTTTTCTATGTTGCAGTAACCAATACAAATAAATAAAATATGATAAAATAAAATAAAAAACTGATACTGATACCGGAAACAGTAAAACAAAAAAATTACATTACTTGAGACAATTATCACAAAAATCATACTCTCTTCTCTGGGGACATCCATACCAGTCCAGAACTGCAATCAGCATTGATTCAATGAAAAGCAAATTCACCCTCTACACCCCCATATGACAACTATATCCAAATAGGAACCAGTAACAGTTTGGCTATAAACAAGCTAGACCATATTCAAAGCTATGGTTATCATAAAACAACATAAACATTTGCATCCTTACCAAAACCTGCTTAAAACCCCACTCAGCTGCTCTAAACACTCCCCATTACAATTAAACCTATAGACCAAGAAACAGAATTTGAAAAGGGTGTAATCTGCAAAATCACTTTCACTCCCTGGAATTTGAACCTAACTGGATGTTAGTAGACCTTGTCCTCACAAAAAGGAATTCAACTAACAATAGCCACAGTTTTTCTCACCCATGCCTCATTAACTGATTTCTAACATTTCATCCACAAATTCTTAAAATACACACTCAAAGAAACACCACCTGATTTTCAGTGACTTTAACGCAAGTAACAACAAGCATGACCTCAATAGTTTTCTAGCAGACCACTACTATCAATTGACCAGGCAAACCACTAGACTTAAATCTAACAGTAACACACCCATAGGCACCCTCATTACAAGGCAACTATTACCTTCTGTAGTGCATCCTCCGAATATTAGTGACTGTAGCATCATTTCTTTCTCTTACAATTTAAAACCCCAAAATTTCACCTGTGTTCTACCCTGTCAATGGCATTACCATGGCAATCTCTGCAAATGTTGAAAATCTAGTAACCATTATCAACCTGCCTATGCTTTACAAAGCATCACACCAGCTATGGCTGACTCCAGAACTGCAACACCTCTCCTTAGAGACAGGGTTTGGAATTCATGGAAACAATGTCTTTACAACCATAATACCTGCAAGTCTCCTGAGTAATCAGGCAATATTAAATAAATAAAGCTACAATAAAGTTGCTTACCTTTGCAACAGACTTTTCTGGAAATAAATTATCATCCCAGCAGTGGTGCAACTATACAGCATATACTGGACTCCATTACCTCTTTTGACTTGAGTAAATGAGTTTAGCACTACCTTACCAAGTTCTGTATCACATAGTTCCCTTAAAGCTCCACCACTTCAAGCCTACATTCCATTATTTCATCCAAAGAGAATTTCTCCAAAGGGAACCTAACACCTTAAATTAGATCCTCCCCAGTCACACTTCTCCCAGGTTCAGATGGTCTCTCAACCTGGTTCCTTAAAAACCTGAACTAATAGGTCAATAGATTCCAAACTCTGTCTTGGCCCTGCACTTACAATTGGGGGTGGGGGGTATGGGTCACAATTATCCTCAGACATTCCTCAGTAGCCTTACCTTAAGTGTACCATTTATGAGAGGTCATTTAGTGGAAACCAGATTTTCTGTCAGATATAAGAACAACTCTAGGCTGTTCCATTAGGCCCACTGTTTTATATATATAATTTTCTTTTCTTTTCTTTTAAGAGGGATACTGTGGGTACATTTACAGAATTTTCTGGAATTATCCATTTCTTCCTTTTTAAATTTAATAGCCTTTCCTTTTTATCATACTTTCTATATTTAGCTTCACAGTCTTTGTTTTTTTGTTCTTTGCTTCCTTAAACATTTATAAAAACTTTTATTTCCTTTTCTGATAGAACCATGTTTTAATCTGCTTCCGTGTCTGTTTGACCATCCATGTATGCTTCATCTCATGTACTTTCCAGACCTCCTTGTTCTTTGTTTATACAGCTTTACATGCTCTGCATTTTGCAAATCACATTGGGGAACACTTTGCAAACCACATATTTTTCTTCCATGTAGACAAAAGCTCTCTTGCTGATGTGATGGCAGTTTTGATATACCCAGTCATTCTTTTATGTGATCATCTTACTTATTAGAGGTTGTTTTAGGTTTTTTCCCATTCTTTTGCTCCGCTCTCATCTTTAAGTTGATGGTGAACTGCAGTGTTTGCTGATTACTTGATCTGAAAAGGTTGCCCACTTCACATATCTGTCTCTCTCTCATATTTAAGAACAAAGCTCTAAGACTGGTCATTCCTGTGTAGGTTCTAGTATTAGCTATCCGAGGCCGGCCATGTATTGCACCAGCACTGGTTTTGCACTGAAGGTGTACTAGCTGGTAAATAAACTCTGTAAAAAAACTTCCCTTTTTCTGCCTTTCTAAGAATACCATTTAGACTCATTTTAACTATTTCCACTCTGAGGATAGGTTCTATACATCACCCCTGCATACCTCTCAAGTGTACCTCATTACGTGGAACATTCCTCATTTTGGGTGTTAAAAAGTTCCAAATCAAAAGAGTGTCACACATTCAGTGTCAGGCATTTTTTAACTGATATCCATAGAAAATAGTACTGAATCACATTAATTCATCATAAGAACTTTTTGCAAGTATAAAGTAGCACATTGTAACTATACTATGACCTTCCTAGTTAAGTTGTTAGTAAGTTGTTAGAAGGTGGTCCACATTTTGCCCATTTGTTCCACATTGTGAGAGAGAATGTTCTTCATTTAGGAGATGGAAGGTTGAGAGGTATACATACACCCCTGTGGCTGCCAATCGACCCACAGCTCCTCCATTTCTTATGAATTTACTAATATGTTCTGTTTCACTGATCCTACCCCTTATGTAGAGAACTACACCTCCTCCTAGTTCAAAAACAGTGCCATTCCTCTCAACTACCCCTGATTTTGACTAAAATTTTAGCTCTGACCCTCTTATCCTTCCTAGTACTCATGACTTTTGGAGAAAAGGTGATGAATTATATTTTATAAATAACAATAGTTAAGAGTTATAGACTTATTTCACTATAGAAAATGCATGTTAATTCCATCCCCTTAATCTGTCAATATTTCAGGTTAACAGGACTGATACTTTGATTTGCCCCTGATTGGTTGAGAGTTATGCCCAGCTCTACAATAAAGTTTGTGCATAGGTACCTTACACCTCACTGATGGTTCTCTACATAGCACATTTTTGTTGTTACCCCAATATCCTACCCCCGTTCTTCAGTGAGTGTCCGACTAGTTCATATAACGTTTTACTTTAGCTGCCTGTTGATTTGCCACTTTTTGCCCTATATTATGTTCACAATTTTTTCCCACTAGCCACTTGTTTTCATCTGCAGTTGATTCCATTACTGGAGTGAATCTGATTCAGTAACATTTTTGTTATTTTCAGGGGATAGAACAGAACAGGATTTCACTGCTGCTTTATTTTGCAACAGCCTTGATTACTTCGGATGACTGTTAATGATACTGTTAAATCTCGCTGGCAGAGCCCTACTTCTCCTTTAAACAGGCAGAGTATTTCCTAAATTAGGCTTACAGCCTTAAAGAACTTCAACCCCAAGGAGTTCACAGCCCAAAAACTCTCTGCTAGGCATTGAAACAAAGTATGTTGAATCCCAAATTTCAAAGCACCCTTCCACAATCCATGCCACGTAGAAGCAGTAACTGATGGAGTGCTACATTGTGTGTTACTTGTTAAAGGTCCCCTTTCAAAGAAATTAGAATCCTGCACTGCTGTGACTCCTACCACAGCAATGCTGTTTGTCTGCACCGCTCTTTCAAGGTTCTCTACTCTCTTTTGTCTCCATAGGTAATTGTTATGTTGTATAAATTAAGAGATGCACAAACAGAGATCTTTCTGTCCCACTATTCACACTTCACACCTTACCAGAAGGCACTCGGTTAACCTGTTCTTTTTTTGTTTTGTTTTTGTGTAGAACCCCTTATAATAGGTATGATCTTGAAGAAGCGGTTACATCCCGAGTTTCGATCAGCTTTGCTTCTTTATAAACAAGAAGCCAATATAGCTGAATGTAGGTATTTTAAAGGAATGGAGGTAATGGAAGTCAAACTGACAATTATGTAACTAGAACTAGGTAATGGCTTCTACCTTTTATTTGACTGTGCCCTTATCAGTTCTTGACATAAATACTTGGGCAGATTCTGCTGTATATCTAGCACTGCAGGTCATCTTTTTATAACAGGGTAATAAAAGATGTTTATAGGCTTACTATCAAAATTTTGAAATAAACAACAAATTTTAATAATTTTGTTGAATATTCTTGTTGAATTTGGTAATATCTCTTTAACAAACTGTCGTCAATCATCACCTCGACAGCCGCATTAGAAATTATTTGAAATATGAGGATGTGACGTCAAATGCTCAGACTGTTGTGGTGAAACTGCTGTGGAAATTGTAAGTATAAAGGACATTTTTTTATGGTTTTGCAGGGGGGTCATGCCCCCTGCATCCCCCATGTGGTGGGGTGTGCCCACACACCCCCTGCATATTATATATTCCAACTCTGAGATTGCATTACAGTGAGGAAAAGGGTAAATTTTCTGATCCCCACTGTAGTGTGATCTGCAATCAGAATGACAATCTTTTATTTTATTTATTTATTTTACATTTGTTAACTGGGAAAGTCCGACTGGATACATGTCCATTTTCAGCGGAGGCCCGGGGAGAAAAGCTCCACATTGCAAATAAGTGACACTTAAAGATGTGGTTACATAGAAATCTAAACATTTAACAAATCACTGACAATTTATAGTCAAGGTTCCATTTAAATCAAGCAAACATTGTGGGTTTATAGTATAAATATACAGATTTAACATTATACATCTTTGAAGTGTGTAAAAAAGAAAGAAAAGTATTTCCAGGTTGAATGTAAGGATGATAGTTGAGATAAAAGGTGGTTAGCTAAGAAGGGAAGTTATTGTGAATAGTATGTAGAGGGGAAGAAGAGCATAGACTCAGAATAGGTAGTATAACAAGTTATCTTCCTGATAATAGAATTCTAATGGTTGTAGAGAAGTGAATGTTGTCTGGGTGGGGGATGGTTATTAATGGGTATTTCACCTCTGTGAGTTGTGTTTTTCTTACCTTTGTCTTTTTATTTTTTTGGGTAAGTCCGGGTTTAGACATGGACATAGCTATGTTTTTCTTACCTTTTTATGTTATTTTTGCGTTAGTCTGGGTTTAGACATGGACATAGCCAATCCCTGTTTATATATATCTTTAGGGATATTTTGAATTGGGGCAAGGAAGATGGAGTGGTTAATTCAGCAGGAAGTGAGTTCCATTTTTTTTTCAGCAGAGTTGGAGAATAACGATTCTCCGGCTGAGTTGTTGGCTTTGGTAGCTTGTACTAGCATTCTGTTGGATGAGCGGAGGGATGCTAGGTTGCTGTAGGGGGTAATAATATTAGTCAGAATGGGAGTACTGGTAGGTTGGTAGAGGTTTTTATGAATAACTATGAGCTGGTTATAATGGAGCTGATTTGGTATTCTCATATTAGGGAATGCACACTACCATTCGCTAATGGAGATTTGAAAATTTCCAGACAAGCATTGCGGAAACTGGGAAACACACAATTGACCATCCCAGTTTTGCATCAGTGCCATTCCACATTTTGATAATAAACCATGTTTACATGCTTCTGTATGTTATGTATGGATATTTGTAATTTAATAATTTTATATCACTTAATTGTCTTCTATCAGTACAAAAGCATTTGCTCATTGTTTTGTGTCTGTAATTATCATGAATACAGCCCTGTTTTAATTGTCACCTTTAAATCCAGCTTTTTTTTTTCTTTTCTTTTCTTTTTGAGAGAAACAATGCAGCTGCCCTGTGAGATGAGGGAAAATGACAACAGTGTCTGCTTATAAAAACATGCCTTGCCTGTTCAGTTCACACCTTCTGATTCAGACAGAGCAGCTGCTACTTTATACTGTGAGTGCGCACACTATTATTTCTAAGGATGAAAGGGCTAAAAGCATGGAAGGTATGTGTACCTCCACAGGGCCAATGAAAAACATGCCCCTTGGAGACATGCTATTTATCATGTGACAGCTTGCAAAGATGCAGTCACCCTGTGAATTTAACTCTCACAAGACATCTGGATCTATGGTTTTGGCTGTATTTGAAAAACAGAAAATAGCTACTGTTTGTTCCTTCAGTGGATAGAATATCATGAAGAATAAGTGCCTTATATTAGTTGCATCCCAGTTGTTTTACTAGTGACCAAATTTCTAGTTGTTTCCTAGTAGCATTTATTCTGTGTATCTCAATTCTGCATTTATAACTGCATTGTTAGCTCATAGCTAGAGTGTTTTGTGGTTCAGGCTTTCAGCCGTGCTGCAGATTTTTATTAGCTGTGGTAATATGATGCAGCAATTTACTTTATTGTGGAGAATGTACCACTGAGTCATCATTACTCAGAGAGGAATATAATAATCACAGGATGTACAGAACAGTTAAGTAGGTGGTATAAAACATTGTAAAAATGCAAAAAATAAAGCATGCTGGAGAACTGAAATAGATTAGTACGATTTGGAGGGCTAAATTAATAAAACTATTATCAAATAGCATTACTATTATAATTTTACTACTGTTCCTGCTAAACTGAGCTGCTTAAGACCAAGCATTTGCAATGGCAGGCAGTGTACCTGAGACCTACTTAGTGCTGCAATAGCAATTAGATGGTTGTACTGTGAGTCAATAATTCATGACGTGATACTGACAGTCAACTTAAATTATTATAAAGTGGCTGTTTTTCTCTCAGTACTATCCATTTGATAATCTCCAATCTTGTAGGTTGGGCAGGTTTCCACACTTTTACTACTAGCTAATGCCTGAATCCTGATGAAAAGCTATTTGTTTTTAATGAAGTAAGTGAGCTTGATCCATGTGGAACCTTTGAAGTAATAGATTCATAGGTTCATACAAAGGCTAACTGCCCTGAAGAGCTATTTTCTATCTAACAAATGGCCTGAGGTCAGAATCAAACCCTGTACCTTATGCATAAAAGGTGATGACCTTAATCATTACACCAAACATACCACTGAGTTATACAGAGTAAAAAAAAAAAAAAAAGAGTAATACTGCAGTAAAGCACTGATCCAGCTGGAACATCTTCAGTCCAAGACTGGGAGAACAAAAGTACAGACAAGACAATACTCAACAATGGATGACATAATAGTCAAAAATAAAATATTACAGGTTACTCAGAGGAAAACACTATTATACACTGATAAACATAGTAACCATTGGTAGAAATAACAAAAACATTGAGTTCATATCAGGATAGTAGTAACACACTAGATGATGTAGTACAATGTTTAGACCTTAGTAAAACTAGTGATCTTGAAACATTTAAAGCATTAAACATTTACAGTATGTACAGGAAGTGCATTTCCAAAGCAAAGAAGCAAGCTACAATGGAAAGAAAAAAGGGGGGAATATGGAGAAACCTGGGGAAGGAGAGGGTGGTGGGAGGAAGTATCGGGAGAGGGTGGAACTGTGGGCTGAGAAAACAATAACAGTGAGATTAAGATGACTAAGAAAATGGATGGGAAATAAAGATAATGCATTCCCAAACACATCATTAAAATGTCAAAGCATCATTTTGAGCATTAATTACATGTAACTGCAGAAAAGGATTTTTATAATTGCAATCCAATGCTTAATGAGAAATTGATGAAGTTTGCTGTTGAAATGGGGAAGCTAATTTCTGACTTGACCTTAGTTTAAGGTGTTTTACATTTCCTTGCATAGGTGGTACAGGCTGGTGCTGAACATGGTCAAAGCACAGGTCAAACCTACGAAATTTGTGTTGTAAGACTAAAACCAGGTTTTACAAATCTGCATTTTAAAAAGACACCAAGTGCTGCAGGTAAGGAAAACTTCAGCATATAAGATGTGTATGTTACAGTGTAGTGTGTTAAAAAGGAAAGCATAAAATAATTCACATTGCAAGAATACTGACTATTTTGAAAGATAAGTATATAAAAGTCATATTGAACCACAAACATTTCGAAAGCTTTTTGGTAGTTGCAAAAAAAAATGTCTGCATTTAATATACATGATAAGAAGTGGGAAAAGGAATATATGCAGAGACATTAGTATATTTTATACCTGCAGAGATTTTTGACACTTTGGGGGAATTTAGAAAAACATAGTGCACTGTGCAATCCTCTGATAGGTTTGTTTAGTGATTTATGAGGGAGAATTCCAAAGACCAGTATAGGGCAATAGTGGTGTGATGTGACAAGTAGAAAGACAAAAGTCTGCTGAGTAACACCACAAAAAAATGCAGCTGTGGGTGTGTCTAATGGTAGTAAGTCTTATGCTCTGACCTAGGGTTATGCTCCAAACTGAAGCAGCATGGCAGCACGATTCAGAGTAGATGACTAGGACAAGTCATGCTGTTTTGTAACGTACAACTACTGCTGACCAACGCAGCATGGCAGCACGATTCAGAGTAGATGACTAGGACAAGTCATGCTGTTTTGTAGTGAACAACTACTGCTGATAAACGCAGCATGGCAGCACGATTCAGAGTAGATGACTAGGACAACTCATGCTGTTTTGTAGTGTACTACTGCTGATAAACGCAGCATGGCAGCGCGATTCAGAGTAGATGACTAAGACAAGTCATGCTGTTTTGTAGTGTACAACTACTGCTGACCAACGCAGCATGGCAGCATGATTCAGAGTAGATGACTAGGACAAGTCATGCTGTTTTGTAATGTACGCCTACTGCTGACCAACGCAGCATGGCAGCACGATTCAAAGTAGATGACTAGGACAAGTCATGCTGTTTTGTAGTGTACAACTACTGCTGACGAATGCAGCATGGCAGCACAATTCAGAGTAGATGACTAGGACAAGTCATGCTGTTTTGTAGTGTACAACTACTGCTGATGAACGCAGCATTGCAGCATGATTCAGAGTAGATGACTAGGACAAGTCATGCTGTTTTGTAGTGTACAACTACAGCTGACCAATGCAGCATGGCAGCACGATTCAGAGTAGATGACTAGGACAAGTCATGCTGTTTTGTAGTGTACAACTACTGCTGATGAACGCAGCATTGCAGCATGATTCAGAGTAGATGACTAGGACAAGTCATGCTGTTTTGTAGTGTACAACTACAGCTGACCAATGCAGCATGGCAGCATGATTCAGAGTAGATGACTAGGACAAGTAATGCTGTTTTGTAAAGTACAACTACTGCTGAACAACGCAGCATGGCAGCATGATTCAGAGTAGATAACTAGGACAAGTCATGCTGTTTTGTAGTGTACAACTACTGCTGATCAACGCAGCATGGCAGCATGATTCAGAGTAGATGACTAGGACAAGTCATGCTGTTTTGAAGTGTAAAACTACTGCTGACGAATGCAGCATGGCAGCATGATTCAGAGTAGATGACTAGGACAAGTCATGCTGTTTTGTAGTGGACAACTACTGCTGACCACCGCAGCATGGCAGCATGATTTCAAGTAGATGACTAGGACAAGCCATGCTTTTTTGCAGTGTACCACTACTGCTGACCAACAGTAGGTGGATGGTTCTGTGAGGCTGTGTCTGTGTGAGCACATGCATGTGTGGTATGATTGTGGCTGGATTGGAGGCAGGGATGACTTTCCAGGTGTATCTGTGAGTGTATATGTTTTGGAATATCTGTGGAATTTTTGGGCAGGTAGGCATAGCACAATACAAATGCAGGTCTGCCTCAACCGTGTATTAATTTCAGAGATATGCAAATGAACATTTTCCTCCTTGTGACTTTTGCAGGTCTCTGATTCACTAATTAGTTCAATAATGCCATTAGAGAACAACAGCAAAGCACTATTATTTCTACAGAGTTAGCTTTTCTGAGCACCCTCCACTATCTACTAAGCAATGTTTATGGAGTACTACAATGAAACTTGAAACATATAGAAGTGAGAATTTGTGCTGAGTAAAATAATGGTTACAGTTTACTATGAAAAGGAAAGATAATATTTGATTTTAGTTGTGATAAAGGACTGAGCCCCGCTCATGTGGTGCAGGGGAATAAAGCCCTAATTGTGACTCAGATGACCCATGTTAGATTAGCGGGCATGGGAGTTGGAAAGAGCAGTGCAGAAGTATAGGCATGAGATGCAGACAGCTCACCCATCCTGGGAAGTGGCAGGTAGCTTGGCTCAGTCCATGTGTGATACTCCATGACCGCTCTGGGTGGTATAGTCCAGGGAGTTTAAACCAGAGGAACATGCTGCTGCAACATACTCACTTAGGTCAGGGGCAGTTACACAGGGAAGCTTGTATGCTCCTCTACCAAGGACTGGGATCACTATTATCTCTCTAAAGCTTTCAAAGGGTGTTAGGAGCTCCTCATGCGAAGAAAGACCCAAATGTCTGCCTGGATGATGGCCCCATAGCTCTTGCCTCACAGAGGAACAAACAGGCTAGTGATCATTGTTACCCCCAAGAAAAAATGATGGCCTTCATAGTTCACAAGAGATGATGGAGGCATGCAGAGGGGTCTATCAAAAAAGACTAATTTTGTGTAGCAAAAACTGTCTGCGGAAATTAGCATTCTGGGCCAAACTATGAATCTTGAGTTTAAATCAATACAAAAAAATGTTGATTTGGCATGTTAAAGTTTTGATGAGGAGCTTGGAATAGTGTTAGAGATGTCATTTTGTTAAGACAGGGTATTTGGAATACTATAGTGTTAGGGATGTAATTTTGTTAAGACAGGGTATTTCACCAAAGTTTTATAACAGTAGGACAGCAATTTTCAACTGTTTTCATCTCATGGCCCACATAAACTAATTACAAAAATCTTTCAGCACACAAAAAATATATATTTTTTTGCTGATCTGACAAAAAATATGTATAATTTTGATTGATTTTAAAAAAATCTTTTCCTCCATTTTACTTGCATTTAATATTTAATCAGATATAATGTTTGACAGCTGAAAGGTATGATTTCCAATCACTCCCCTTCACTTTAGTCACATACTTCCAAGTAGAGCAGCATACATTTACAAATGGCAGAACTAAGTCAGAGACAGTTGCAGTTATAATACACTTAAGATGCACAGTCAAGTATAACTATTTAGAAAACCAAAGACAAATTATTCAAAGAAAGTTCAATAAACACAAACAACTCAAACTGCAAACGAATTTATGTTAGTTCATGGAAGTGACAAATGTCCCTAGTAAACAATCCAGAAGGTGGTGGAAAGAGTACAACTCCAGTTCATTTTACAGGCCTTTGGACAAGTGGTTGCCAGCAGAAAACCTAATCTCGCAAGTCACTACTAGACCAAAGTGCCATATAGAAGACCAAAGTTTCCAAGCAGCGTTACTGTAACGGCACCCACTAATAAACAAATGCAATTCATACAGAGTTACTTGTATCTGTGTCATATCTGAATAAGACTGTAAATTATTTTTTTATTAGATCTGTGGACATGTTCCGTGGCAGCAGCAGATGGTGAGTGAAGTAATCCTTAAGCTTTAAAAGGCGACCTATCTTTTTAAAAAATCTTGCGGCACACCTGTTAAAAACCCCTGCAGTAGAGATCTTCCTTTAACCCTGAAGGAAATAGTGAACAAAGAGCTTGGAAACCTTGTCAAGGAAGGTATTAGTGTAATAAAGTATAGCAAATGGGCAGCTATGATTCATCATATTAAAAAAAATCCCATATGTATCTGTGGTGAATATAAACTGAAATGTTATGCAGGCAGCAATTACTGAAGTATGTTACTTCCTTGTAATGGCTAAGCTTGGTGGCAAAAGAATGATTTCTAAAATAGACTTAGCTGCTTATCAAAAAGGGTTATTTGATGATATGTAACATCCAGAATGCACAGTGGCTTGCTCCTGGCATTCAGTATTAACTTGACACATCCTATGTTTAAGGAACAATAGAAAACATACTCAGGACTTAAATTTTACTGATTTTTGGAGTAAACAGGGAGCAGCTCACTGATTTTATAAGGTATTACAGCAACTGCAAGGCTACTTTGTCAAAATATCAGTTCTATGAGAATGGAAAATTGCACACTGAATATCTCTGGCATGTTCAATGTAAAAAAGGGATATGACTTTCCACAAAGAATTTAGAATCCATGCATGAGATGACCCCCCATATGTTTGAAAACACTCTGGGCATTTCTTGGCTTGAATATTATAAGAAATTCATTCCTAAACAAAGTACAAGTTTGGCACTGTTGTGTAAGTAACTAAAAGAAAATGTGTTGACAGTGGGACTGACATGAGCAGAGTGCTTTAGAAATGCTGACATGCAATGAGGAGTTGGCACACCATGGACCAGATTCCCCAGTATCCATTTCCCATCATGCCTCAGTCTGAGCCTATGACATACATACTGTGAATCAGACTCACCAGTATCCATTTCCCATCATGCCTCAGTCTGAGCCTATGACATACATACTGTGAATCAGACTCCCCAGTATCCTTTTCCCATCATGCCTCAGTCTGAGCCTATGACATACATACTGTGAATCAGACTCCCCAGTATCCATTTCCTGTCATGTCTCAGTCTGAGCCTATGACATACATACTGTGAATCAGACTCCCCAGTATCCATTTCCTGTCATGCCTCAGTCTGAGCCTATGACATACATACTGTGAATCAGACTCCCCAGTATCCATTTCCTGTCATGCCTCAGTCTGAGCCTATGACATACATACTGTGAACCAGACTCCCCCATATTCATTTCCCATCATGCCTCAGTCTGAGCCTATGACATACATACTGTGAATCAGACTCCCCAGTATCCATTTCCTGCCATGCCTCAGTCTGAGCATATGACATAAGGACATAATTTCAGCCTATCTTGACTTAAGAAAGATGAAAGAACAGTTGTTTATGCAACACTTACTTTTTCCATGCTTAGAAAAAGTATTCTCAGATTGAGAAGGTATAACTTTCTGTAATCATTTGAATAAAAGTCTGCCAGTGCCTTTGGGTAGAAAATTTGAGTGGACCACTGGGCACAGGAGTTTATATCATTATTGGGTAAGCATAACAATTTGCTTACAATGATAGTTAGCATAACAGGAATAATTCAGAGATGGACACTAGGCACTGTCAGTTATGATGATCAAATGCAGTGTAGTGTTTCCAAAGGTCATGTCAATGAAGATAAAAGGTCTTGTGGGGCACTTGAGTTGCACCTTCCTATAAGCTGAGAAAAGCTGCAATGGAAGAACTCCGTAAATGTCATCCTGGTACAATGCTAGCTATAAAGTCTATCTGAGCACTTACGTTTGAAGATGAAACTGAGGAGGCTATTAGCAAAGGTTGTGTACCAGGAAAAAAAGCAAGAGATGCCAAGACAAAGCACCACTGCAACTGCACATGTGGGTGCTGGAAAGTTTCTATTTGATTTTGCTGGACCTTTTAATAAATAACATGTTTATGATATAGATGGATTGATAATGAGAATAGATTGTGGTGTGTTTTATGCCTGAAGTCACATCTGAAACTTCCACTTGTCATCTAGAAAGACTTTTCTTTGCTTTGGGCTTACTTATACATACCGTCACAAAAAAAAAAAATGGAATCCAGTGTGTCAAAAGTATTCTATACTTTTGTTAAACAGAATGGAATATTTATTCTACTAGTTCCCAGATATGGGGAAAATGTTATCAAATACTGGGTGGAAAAAGGAGAACAATATTTCAGTTTTTCTGTTACCAAGCAACATAGTTCCAAGTTGTACTGCAGGACAAATTTTTGCAGAAGAGTTCTTAATCATAGAGATATTGAAATCAAATTATACTTGATTATACTTGGACTTAATGGGCATATTTGCAAGAAATACTACCTTCAACACTTCAAGCATGAAAAGTATACATGACCAGATGTGTTGTCTGTAAGGGGTATCGCTGGGAGTTGGGGCACTACAAAGTGTGTTTCAGTTGTCATGGATAGTTCAGTTTCATACAAGAGACTGATTCAGGGATTTCTTACAGGAGACACACTAACCAATTTAGATTTAAACTGGCTTCAGTTATAGACACTGACACTTAAGATGGAGTAAATTCAGATTCTACAAATTGATACAGTGGCTGTATTGTTTTCTTGGCTAAGGAGCATAAATCAAGTTTTCAATCCTTCAATTCCCTGACTCTTACACAATATACTGAGTACCAAGTATACTGAATAGTGAGTCTGTTTTAGTAGGTCAGGAATCAGTGCCACAATTACAACATAACGCAGATGGTTAGAAAAATACCTCTGTGTCCTACCTACTGACAAGTGTTATTAATACAAGTGTTTCTGAACTCTTGCATGAGTAGGGCTATCTCTTGCCTAGAACTATAAAAGCTACTTCCTCCATACTGTGGACACTACCATTTTTACTGATTAAATTTAGTAGGCCTAAAATACAAATAGGATAATGTTGTGTGTGTATATAACTCGGTGATAGGAAGCCTGCATGTCCCTATAGAAAGTGGTTGTACATGTGTACTGCAGGTCAGTCACTGCTTACTGCATGTATGAACCAGCACGTTTTCTGTACTGACAAAGTGGTTCCTGGCTGTGAACTGCTTCAGATTAGGTACAGTGTCAGAGATTATGCTGGTTATGGACTTACAGTAAGTAGATATGGAAGGATTAAGCAGATACAGTAAAGAGATGAATTTTAAGGACTAAGTTAAGGTCAGGAGAGAGCTAGATCAAAAGTGTAAAGGTATGGCATTCCACTTTTCAGACATGAGGATTCTGAAGAGTTCACTAGTGGTATGAAGATTAAGGGGAGTGAGTGAGATACCTGGTACTTGAAAGGATAAACAGAATGGAATTATTTCAGACCATGAATTACTCTAAAGACCATGTATGTCAAATATCAACTGCTGGCAATGAAGGTAAATGGAAGAGCAGATTAATTGTATAATGGACATTAACAGGTACTAGCACTGACATAGGATATACTTAGAGGGTCAGGCATGGCAGGAGCCAAAATGTTGGTATGTTGTCATCCATGGATACATTTATTTGTTGTGAAGAAAATTTAGCTCAAATAGCAAATAGGACAGGAATGCTAGGGACAAGAATATACTGTAACAGATTCATATACATTTTCCATGCTACTTGCTACTGAAATATTCAGTATTTTCTAGGAAGTGAATTGGAAGTCGTTTTCTTTGGCCAGTTTTGTTAAGTCATATTTTTGAAGAAGTATGACTGTAAAACTATATTGCATTAATTCCACTATGCAAAGTGTCCAACCACAAAATAAAAAGACAGAACTTGTACTGATTATCAGTACATTAATACTATCTACATCCAATGTTGGCTTGCATTTAAGCTGAACTGCAGCACACAGTTAAAGAGGCATACACTCTAAAATGAGACCACGAGGCAGCTGGTAAACAGAACATTAATCATCATTGTACATTCAACATTTGTTACAGAAGGTTTGTGGGCACAGCTGTTCACTGTCCAAGATTTTGTAGAATGCCCATCAATTAACTTCATATTTCTGATCTGTTACTCATGAAATGTGTGTATTTCTGGAAAAATCACTGAGGACTGCCATCATTTGAATTTCAGATTTAATATACTTCAGAAGATGTATGCTAATGCAAAACCTGTTGTTTTAGCAAAGTTCTAAATACATAGGACCAGAATTTAAAATCTGTCTTTGTCATTCATTGTTTTTTTTTTTTCTCAGATTCTTGCACTAAGAGGTTGGAAAAACATCTGTATTTATGTACAATAAATATTTCTTATATTGATCCAATGCTACAAATTCTTACCTACAAGAGATATTAATTTTGACGCTTAGTAAAGCCAGACACTGAACTTCAAATCATATTCTAAATGGAGAATGCAACACCAATGTGTGTTTGTTAGAAATGTTATTGCCTTATGGATGAACACAATATTGACTGCTTTTAAATACACAATGACTTGATATTACTGATTTATGGTTTGTTTGGTTTGCTGTGCATGCGTTGCCTTACTGTCTGTTTATCTTCCCATATATTGAGATGCCTGACTTGCACAAGGACTATTAGTCTGCTCACAAATTCACAGATTCTCACTTGATGGAGCTGTTATTTTATTAGGGGGAAAATTTTTTCCTGGTTAATAAATATTTGCTAAGGGCAGACTGATACTGAAGTGAGCCAGTTAGTCCATATTTGCAGGAAAGCAGAGTGGACTACAACAGTGGATGGCCCATTTTAAATGACTACAAACGTTTGGAGAGTGTTTGTATGAACGTGTTTCAACAGATCGCCCAAAGTTTTAATCTCTTGCTGCAAGTCCATCCTATTGCAAGCCATCATTTGACATAGACAACAATTATGTTACTTCACTATTAATTTTGCTGCCTACATAACTGAGCTGAGCAACATGCATGTCTCCTGTTCATAGTAAACTACATCTGTGCTGAATGCCATAACAATATTTAGCAGGAGAGAAGTTAAAAACAAAAACACACACATACACACATGCACACATATATATATATATATATATATATATATATATATATATATATACACACACATATATATATGGGTCTACTTCATATGATCGGCACACATTTCACCGACATCAAAACACTGAAAGCTTGAAACACCGAAAACTCATTTGATCGAAACTCATAACACTGACACATGAAATTCAAAGCATTATGCCCTTTCCCCCACTGTAGTGAGATCCTGGAGTTAAAATAAATAGTTGGGGGGGGGGCGGAGACCCCCACATTATTTAGATAAATATTGTTGTCTGCAAACAGTTAGTCATTTCTGTTATAAGTATCCATATGTAGTTTGAAATGTATGATGTATGTGGAGGGCTGTGCCCCCCTCACACCCCTATCTAAATATTCTAACTCCAGGATCGCGCTACAGTGGGGGAAAGGGGATAATGCTTTGAATTTCATGTATCAGTGTTAAGAGTTTCGATCAAATGAGTTTTTTGAGCTTTAGGAGTTTTGGTCTCTTTGAAAAGTTTGTCAATCAAATGAGCTGTCGATCATATGAAGTAGACCCATATATATATATATATATATATATATATATATATATATATATATATATATATGGAAGCACTTTACATAATCGAATTACTGAAATCTCGAATGTCATTTGGTCGAGACCATATGATCGACATTTCAGTAAATCGAATATGTAAAGTTTTAAAAAATAACACTTTACTTACCTTAAAACATTATGTGCACACAGAGGCAAGGCTTCTTGTACGATCTGTGTGTACGTAATGTTTTTATCTTATTTGCGGTGTTGACAGGAAGTGGGAAATCTCCCGTTTTGCGCTTCCGCATACAGCGCAATATGGGAGATTTCCCTTTTCCCCACTGTAGCGCGATCTCGGAGTTGGTATATTTAAGTAGGGGGGGTGTGGGGGGCACAGGGGGGGCGAAGCCCCCCTGCAAAAGCAATGGTTGACTTTTTTTTTTTTTTTTGGGTTTCATTTTAGAAGTTCGAGTTTCCAAAATCGATCATTTGGTCTCAATCATATAAAGTTCGGGATTTAGGGAATTCGAGCTTCTAAAGTGAATCCATATATATATATATATATATATATATATATATATATATATATATATATATCTGGGTCCACTATATAATCACAAAATACTGAAATCCCGAATTTCAGCATTTCGAAATTACATAGCCGAAAACACTAAATTCCAAAACCCCATAACCGCGAAATTTAAAATCCCAAACGTACACTACACATACAGCACACACATACACATACACACAACTTCCCCCCACAATTAAACATATAATCCTACAGTACAGATAAGCACACCTCCCTACTTAAATATACTAACACCGAGATCGCACAAACAGACACACAAAGGAAACTCACACCCACACATTTTACAGTCCCTCACACACACACATCACAGTCACAACACACACTGACACACACTAAAGCCCCTAACCAACACACTTACACATACATACTTACCTAAACTTCCACCCATCCACTCACACACTGCACCACCAGAAGTGCTAATTCAACATCTCCGAGCTGTATTTCAAAATTATATACTGGACCCATATATATATATATATATATATATATATATATATATATATATATATATATATATATAGACATATGCACTGGGTGGCTCAATGATACCATTAAGGCTGACTAGAAATATTTGTTATGTGGTTTTCCAACAAGTAATGCCATAATTTCCATAGCAAGATCTTCCTGTTTAGAAAGTAATCATTTTAACTGACTTTTTCTTTAGTACCATTATTGGTTCTTTTTTATCTTTGAAGATATGGACATCTTTGCCCCCCTCCTATGGCCTGCTGCTAGTATTTCTACCTGCTAAACCTCTTTATTATCCCTGGATATGTCAATAGCTGCACTGGGCAATCCTAGATTTGTACCTTCACTCAGTGGGCCTCTCACCCATTGGGGAGTTGGCCTTATGACAAAAATCCTACAGGTGAAAGGTGAGGAGCTAACAGACTCAGCAGGGTGCCCTAAACCAGATGCCAGGAGCTATCAATTTTGGCAGTGCTTGGCCAGAGTCACTATCAATAGGAGTAGCCTGCAGTGGTACTAGCATGTCCATCACTCCCACAACAAAATTTGCTGACATGCAAGGCTTTTGCCTATACATGCACATATAAACACTTCCCTAAATGCCCCTGGTCACCACAAAAGGTTCTACAAATAGTGTTTCTGTCCAAGCTCTTCCTTATGGTAGGAAAACTTATCACTGGCTGATTCATCCTATTTCTACCTGACCACTGCCCAAACCTTTTCTAGTACTCTGATTGCTAATAGCACAGATGGATGCCTTTCCTTTGTGCCATTGGGCTGTGCCAGTGAATGGCCCCCTTTTGGTTTTCTCTTTGCCCCCAAAATAGGGCAAGAAAGATAACAGAAATAACCATATGTATGTGGAGTCATGGCTGCAGCCTGTACAAAATTTAAGATAGGGATTACAGGCGGAAAAACATGGTTCCTTGCTGTCTATTTGGAGAACTGAACGAGGAGACAGAGATTTGGTTGTCTGCATTTGCAAGACTAGTATAATGCTGGGAGATAAGACAACTCTTTCTTCCATCTCAGTAACTAAATCAGTGACAAGAGGCTAAGGGGATAAAAGGCTTGGAAGAAGTTAGATATGATGTAGTATTACAACACTGATCTTGAACAAGTTATTTTATTTTGCTTTTGTTTACTCAGTTTGTTCATCTGGATTTAGACAAAAAACGCTTTTCAGCGGAGGCCCAGGATGTAAAGCTCCAACGTATTAGAAACATTTTTAAACAGACATTCAGTACTATACATGAACAGACATTAAGTAATATATCCTACACATTCATTTGCTAATTGAATTTCATTCATAGAAATGAAGGCAACTATTACAGTATAAAAGATACCTGTACATTAGTAGATGTTGATCGCTGAGCATTTGAAGGAGTGTTAGTGGGTTTGCTCAATAGATAACAGATCACATGATTAATGCTTAGAACTTCAAAGATATGGAGGTGTGGGATGGAACTAAAAACAAAATATGTTAATACTGCAGTAAACAGGTGGGGTATAAAGCAGTGACTACTGTTATGGTCAGCATACTAACACAGCTGTACTAATATTCTCCATCTGGGTCACTGTAGCAGTAGTATTCATTAAATATGGATTAATTCCAAAGCAATGCCATGGAGGGGGGAAGAGATGCCAGTGGTAAAAGAAAACCAATGCCCTTCTAATCCTGCCTTCACCAGGATTCAAATGATCATTGATAGACCCTAATGAAGGTTGATGCCAAAGAGCCTGTTCCTCTTCAGAACTGGGTGTCAAGCTTATATCATTTAGAAAAGTGGTGAACAGAAGACCACATAGCAGCCTCACAAATGCTTTGGATAGAGTCATTCATGAAAAAGGTTGCTGAAATGGCAGTTATTCTGAGAGAAGGCGCTCTAGCTTGCCCCTTCAAAGTTATCCCATGTTTTTTCATTTAGAGCAGAGCAAAATGTACTCAGACAGTCAAAACTATTTGCCTGGTGACTTGTCTGTGCAGTTTTCCTGGGGAAGAGGACACGATTGTTCTTTCTAGAAAGATGGTAGAGGCCCTAGGCAGTATAAAATCTTTCATTTTCACCACTGAAAAGTGATTCATTTTTAAAAGGTCTTGTAAAAGCTTCCATGGGTCATTCTTATGGGGGATACAGGAACAGTCCAGAATAAAACCCTTTCCATTGCTCTACCAGAGGTGCCCTTTATATGACCCCATGGCTAGAAGATGAATAATAAGGGGTAAGGCCAACTTATCCTAATCCTTTGTTAGGAGGAAACATTCCCCTGAACGGAAAGAATATCTCCAGACAGATCATATGCAGAACTACTTTGATGAGATCTTTCCCAATTTTTCCCTACAAGTGTTAATCAGTCCCTAGTGAATGAGATTTAAGAGGAAACATGGCAAAAGGAAGATGAATGGTATCTTCACAGACATCACAGTCATTCAGAATGCATTTTGGGGATGTTTTCAGAAGGCCTCCCTAATTTATCCTTTTGCTTGCCCTGACACTTTTTCTTATCAGATTCTTTTTCTGCCCAGTTTGTTTATCTTCTCACCTGCCAGTGATAAAAGGGCCGTTGCTTGCATAGGTAATTTCTATGGTAAAGGGGATTAAATTAAAAAGTTTCCAGATACAATGAATACTAGTACAACAGTGATGATATAAACATCTCATCTGCTCCTAATGTTGTTCAAGTTATCTGTTGCAGTTTTTATATACAGGCTATACATTTTCAGAGTTTTTACTCTTAAGAAGGCTTATATAAGTAGGGAGAAGTGAATAGAAGTTTTTTTGGTACACAGTAGTGGAGGATGCTGAAGATACATATATTATGCATTGAAATGAGTTGCTCTTTACATCATCTTACAGTTATGGTACAGATATATGTGCAAAAAGTAAAAAAGACAAATAGATTTTGCTTATTTTGTATTTATGGTAGACTGCCTTCATTTGATCTTTTTACTGGACCATTTTTGTGATCTAATTTATTTAGATCTTCCAAAAATATTTGAGAATTGCAAACTTCCTACTCAGTATTTCTCATGGGATAACAGGTACAATCTATCTGTTGGAAGGCAGGTAGGCTGGTTTCACATGGTATGTAAGGCTGGCAGGTACTGAAAACTATTATGTCCTTAGACACAAACTCAAAATCATTAAAATCATTGAAATCATACTAAATGAGAAAGCTTCTTTATTAGCACAAATACTGGATAACCTCACTATCGTTTTCCAAGAATGTACTAAATTCCTCAGACTGCTGACTCACACATGAGCTGTGATCATATTATAGCCATCTCTCGGGTCTACTTGGTCTGCTAGCTGTATCCCTTATATTTTTTGCCACCAGTGAGCAGTTCCTTATTGAGGCCTTTGAGTCATGTGACTATTCTGTGGACTACTGATATACCAATCACAGCTAAGTTACTGGGGCTGCAGTCCACATAATGCAAATATAAGATTATAGGACCCATTATCTTGCTTTCATGCAGTAAAGTGACTAAATGCAGAATGTGCATAAGGAGGTGCTACTTAACCCCTTCCAGATAGTTTGTCCAAACTTGTTCCACGGATCTGAGCCACACCATATGTACATTATAAGAAAGGAAGGAGGACATCTTTTAGCACTGGGTTTTGGATTCTGTGCCGCATGACACAAACTGTACTATAAAATGCTATGTAAGCAAAACCAAAAAACATATCTTTTCTGATAAAAAACGATTAACAAAATAGTATCACCGGCTTACATGTCTACATTTTACTCCTTTGGGTTTCCTTCCTAGACTTAAGCATGCAGTGGTGAATAAATGCATCTGTATCTTGCACATACCTTTTCTAATGCCACCATCTGCTGTGCAAGGGAAATCTGCAGCACCTAGTAAGAAGCAGGATGCACCCTTCCTGCTCTTATCCCTGCTGCTGGATCTTCTCATAGGCCTCTTCTCATCATGTGGTAAAGTCTGGCTAAGTCCTTCATATTCTTGGTCTGACAGAACAGCACTTGCGTCTCCATTCTGTTTGGAATCTTGAAACACATGAACAAAAAATAAGTAGGTTAAAGCCTTGTATACGACATTACTTCAACACCCTGCAGGAAAAGCAGGAAAAACACTCAAAAGATCTTCAGTTAAAATTCCTACATTGATGTAATGCCAGCCCGTGAGATACTTTTCCATCTTGTACCTAATTACACAATAGGTCTGCATCCCTCTGTGTATTTATATGAATAATGAGTAACCCAGACCCTAGCTCCAAAATGGATATGGGAGAACAAAAAAGGATAACGGGATTTACAAAAATGTACCTTCAAGTTCCAAGTCAGCATTAATAATTGTTTTATATACATGTTTGAAAAGGTTAGACATCTATAATACTATCAAATGTAACCTTATTCAAATACATATTAAAATATACATATCTGCTTTACAAACAAACAAACACAGCTATAACAGCTGCCAGTACAAGATTAAGGAAAACATTTAAAATAAATAACTATATAGACTCCAGTGCCTATTCTCTGGGGCACATGGAATAACTCTAAAATGTATACAATATATGTATATAAACTGCATTTTGACTCATTTCTTGTAGCCACAGACTACAGAGTTTGATTCCTTTGTTTACTGTGTCACGCTAAGCAAATCACTTAACCAGACAGTACTCCCAGGTTATCCCTGAAGAAGGATTTTTGTGCCCAGTGGGCTTACTTGGTTAACACATGTATAAAATAAATTAATAAACATATGATAATGAGACATTATAGCTCTCTCGAGAATTTATTATAAGCTTCTTAAAGTATTTCAAGCATAAATCAGTACGTTTGTTGTAATTATCTATGTATTTCTTTGTTAATGCAACCTTCTTTGAGAATGTTATCACTTGAAGTAAGTCTTTGGTATATTACATGTTACTTGATTTCTTCATTGTTTACAGTGTGTGTACCATGATGCCTTAGAACAGCAAGGTTAGCAAGAAGGTAAGCCGAAATAAAATCTGTTACCTTGGAATGATTTTATATCCCATTTCCTGGCAGAGCACACCAAAAAATGTTAATCTCTACTCATATTTGTTTGTTTCAATTAACTATACATGCACATCGACACACACACACACACACACTATAGATAGATATATTTATACACACACACACACATATATATATATATATATATATATATATATATACATATACAGAGAGAGATTGAAAATGCATCTGTATTTTGATATATTGATGGCAAAACATTTTAAAATATATGTATTTTCAACTGCAGTGCAACTACTGAAACTACTATACTGCAGTTCTTAAACATTTTCATTCTATACACAGATTAACAGTTTTTCAAGGCTTATCAGAAGACAACATGTGGCCTGATTATCGTGTTTTTTAATAATTAGGGCACCTGTTCAAAGCAGCATACTAACCTTGTGTTTCATACTTTTGAAAAGCACCACATTTTCCTATACAAGCCAATTTATTTCTTCGACATTTTAAATGCTCTGCTTAGTTCTGAATTATTTCTCCCTCTGCTTTCTGTTATGTACTTTATAAAACTGACTTAGATTTTAAATATGTTTTGCACTGGGTCCGAGTATCTACCTATTGTTTCATGATCTTTGTTCATTTGCTCAACCACTTAGAATGATTTCATAACAAAGAATACACGGAGCCTTTTTCACTGTTGTAGTTAAGGAAGGAAATCACAAAGTTTCCTAGATATTTATATTCACTGTTCATCCAGGTGATTTTTAATTGAAATGAGGAAGCTATCTGCATTTAATGAGAGAGAGAGAGAGAGAGAGAAAGAGAGAGAGACAGAGGGAGAAGAAGGTACAGGGCTTGAGTCTCACAAGGGATAATTGACTAGGCTTAAAATGGCTCACAAGGGCAGTTAGCCTAGTACGAACCTATGAACTCGTACTGCCTTCTGATTTAGAGTGGAATGACATACAGGGTCTACTTTAGAATGACAAAAAGTAAAAATGTCGAACGCTCTGAGTGTAAATGCAAAAATTCTATGTTTATTTTTTTGGATCGCAGTACAGTGAGGATCGGAATATTTGCCCTTTCCTCACTGTAGTGTGATCTTGGAGTTGGAATATATATTATAAGAGTTGGAATATTAAATATATATATATATATATATATATATATATATCTATGGAGAGAGAGAGAGCTTTTAATTAAACATAACAACAGTGAACTGAACTGTTATTCAAAGACCTTGCAATTCTAGACTCTGCCATCCGTGAGGATCATAAGTATAGTAACATGAGATTTGAACATTTCAGGATTTACACTAGCATTGACCAGCACATAACAAAACTGAAAGCTGGTAAACTGAACAAGCTGGACAGGGATGTTCAGGACTATGCTAATGGTATGGCCTACCCTAAACCTCCCGGTTCATACAAAAAATTTAAAGCCCCACGAGGGGAAAGTAACAAGCTATTATCACACCCTCCTGAAGTAACTGGCAATGATGAATGTAGGTTTGAAGAGACTGACTATGTGATTTTAAACTATGATGCTGAATTCCCAGAACTCAGGAGAAGTGAAAGAATTAGGAACAAAAGCCATTTAAACAATAGGCAGCAACCACAGGGTGGCCATTAACCACAGGTTTTTCAGGGGGCCAGGCCAAAAAACAGGAACTGGAGAGCTTAGCAACTCCACTAGTGCCTTCTGGTCACCATGTTAATGTTAATGACTCCTTCATTAATGTAAACCCCCCAACACCAGTGGACTCTGTTCAAGAAGCAGGTACCTATACAGTGGTTTTTAACCACCAAAAAGACTTTTCAGTATACAATTATTCTACTTTATGTATAAATGAAACTACAGCTGACTTATTGTCTAAGGTAATGTCTTTTGTACCTGGTAAGAGATTTAATGTTGTAGACACTATGTTAGATCTGAAACTTTATTTAAGAAAGTTGAATATGACCTTACTACATGGTACTACCTCCCAAACTAATGTCAGTGAAAGCAGCATTTTTAAGATCAGTTCTACTTACAACCCCCCTTTGCACCCGAAGCTAGCAATGTATGAAAAAGTTTGTGAACTAGACCTGTATAATCTAAATAAGAACAAATACAGGCCAGCTTAAACACTTCACAACATGAACCAAAGTGAACATGATTGTTTATTGGAACTGCAAGAACATGACGTCAGGGTTATGAAACCTGACAAAGGGGGAGGGGTTGTAATCATGGACCCTTCCACATACAGTGACAAAATGCTGGCTATGTTAGACACAGAAAATTACACGGAAGTGTCCCTTAATGAATTAAATGCAGCATATAGAAAAATCTACAGCCAACTCACTGACATATTTCTAGAAAGAAGAATTGACCTTTCCTTACATAATTATCTTAACATCATTAGCCCAAGGATACCAGTGTTCTTTGGTATTCCCAAGATCCACAAGAGACTCTCAGCTCCACCTATGAGGCCCTTAGTGGATGGAAGAGACTCCATTACCACTGCTTGTGCTCAAATTTTAGACCATGAGCTGAAGAAAATATTGCATAATGAAAGCCAAATTTGTAAAGACTCCTGGGCATTTTTAGAACAAGTGAACAAAACCAGGTATGATGCAAGTGACATCATGGTCACTATAGATGTAAAAGACCTGTACACGGTCATCCCACAAGAAACTGGTCTCGAGTGGGTTGGTGACCTACTGTTGTTATACAAAGCTAACCAGGAGAAAATTAATCTAATTTTGGAATTACTAGAAATTGTTTTAAGAAACAACTATTTCAATTTTAATGGCAGGTACTTTTTGCAGACATAGGAGTGGCAATGGGTTCAACTAGTGGTAGGGCATTCGCGAACATGGTAATGGCATATTGAGAAAGAAATTATGTATTTCAGTGTCAGTACTATTCTAAACTGCGGTGGTGGTGCTGTGGTAGCGTTGTCACCTCACAGTTAGACGTTGCCCGTTTGATTCTCAGTTAGAGCGTCTTCTGTGTAGCGACATACATGAATGGGTGTTCCTTTATTGAAGGTTGTGCATTAGGCCCGGCAAGCCAACGCGTAAAACTCTACTGCCAATCATTAGCGGACCGGAGTTCCACTGTGGTGACCCCTAACCGGGAAAAGCCGAAAGACACAAACAAAGTCTCAGTACTATTCTAAGGTCAAACTGTATTATAGATACCAAGATGATATCAGCTTGATATGGAATGGGTCACTGGTTGTTTTGGAAGAGTTTTTGAGATACCTTAACACCACCACTACATTCCTGCAGTTCACTTGGGTGATTAACCTGGATTATATGAATTACCTTGATGTCCACTTATACAAAGACACACATAATGAAAATTATGCTACTAGGATCCATAGGAAAGAGACCTACTCAAACTCGTTCCTGCATTACACTAGCTCCCACCCCAAGCATCAAAAGAGGTCGGTAGTTAAAGGGCAATTACTTCGAGCAGCCTGTATGATCTCCAGAGAAGATTTTCTTATAGAATGCAACAACTTAAAAACCATGTTCTTGAGGAGGGAGTACCCAGCAGACTTGCTTAATGAGCTTACGCAGGAAGTGATAGGTAAAAGATTAGGGCATTTCAAGCCCATAGTTGGGGAAAACACACTAGACAAAAGCCCCTCTGAAGTTGAAGAGGGGAGACCTGAGTTGGAAAAAAAGTACTTTTTGTAGATCTATGGTACTTACATTCAACTCCGACTCATACCACTTGATGTCCATTTTTTATAAGAACTGGGACATTTTAATGGATGACTTGGACATCAGGGCACAAATAGGAGAAAACCTATAGTTACATACAGAAGGGGCTCAAACTTAAAAGACCTTCTTAGGAAAGGTTCTAACTACACTAGAATAGGATGTGTAGGGATGTACAAATGTGAGACTTGTAACTGGTGCCACAAGGTGAAATCGGGCAGAAAATTTACATTGAATGGTATAGACCATTATGTAAAAGGTAAATATAACTGTTACTCCAAGGCAGTGGTCTACATGGCTACATATGACCAATGCCTAGCATTTTATGTAGGCAAAACAGAAAGGAAATTTCACGCCAGAATTTATGAACACAACTATGCCATAAGAAAGAATAATATTAACAATGCATTAGCGAGGCATATTCAAGACAACACTGGCCACAATTTCACATTTATGGCAACAGACCATGTAGACACCAGTGACAAAAAGCCTTGGGGACTTCAGTTAGAGTTAAAGGAGTTAAGGTGGCAAATCTTACTACAGGCAGATAGATGGTCAGGGATAAATGACAGGACATCCATCTTTCCTGTATTGAAATTAAAAGCCCTAGAAAGGAACAAAATATCTCAAAACATTTGTAAAGCACAGGCACTTTTGCATGTATTTTGCTTTGGGAAACATTTTAGCATTATGTGAATATTTAACATGAGATTTTAAAAATGACTTTGGCTTTAGTTTTATTTTATTTATAAACATTCATGACACAAGTATGAGAATAATAATTTATCTTTTAATTACAAGTTTTAGTTGTATTTAAGATGCAACAGTTTCAATTGTAACACAGTCATCAAGGGGTTAATTAATGTTCTGTCTCAGTGTTGCTTAGCTAGCTGCCTCTCTTTGCTTACCCAATCAGAGTGTTTTTATATGTATATAAATGGTTGTCTTACATTTAATGGTGTCTGATAAAGTTAACACTTGTTTAACGAAAGCGCTCATGTTCTATTTGTTTTTCTTGTGGATGTTTATCATTAAATACACCTTTGGTTTATCATCACCTGAGTGATTTGTGCCTATGAAACTCTGCCTGCCAGCATTTTTATTTATTGGAGTTGGAATATACATTTAGTGGGGGGGTGTGGGGCACAGCCCCCTAAAATAGTGATTTCGAATTTCTGCATTTACACTCATGTGAGCATTCAATATTTTGATTTTTAGTCTATATAATATAGACCCGACATGCATTGTATACTTTCTAAGACATATTTCTGGCAGCAAACATGTTAGAAACTGAAACTGCATAATTCCAGGTTGTGTACGACAAGTTCTACATAAATGTGATTCAAGGGGTATAATATATAATGGCTTATGGCTTATAACTGTTTAGCTAGCTAGAGCTGTTCTTGTGTGGTACGAGGTATGTATGAACACTGATCTAGCTGCATTTTTTATTTTCGCACAATGTCCAGATTTTTCTTCCATATTTTTGGTCCGTTTCTCATGAAATTTGGGGTTTTCTGGATTTTTGGGGCAAATCAGCAAGGACTGAATTCAGTAAATAATGACAGGCATTTGAGTTTCAGACTTTATATCCTACAGAAAATATATGGTAACACAGGACCTTTTATTCTAGTAACTTTCTAAGTTTATAAGGGCAATATTTAAAATTTGTCCCTATTTTTGGGGCATTGCCCCCCTCATTATTTTTTGATTTGTCCAGACTTTTTGTGCTAAGAGGTTGGGAGGTATGCTTGGAAGAAGTTAGCAGCATTGCATGAATGCATTGTTTCTGCCAATCAGTGTCAGCACTACAAATAACAGGAATCAGTAAGAATACTTTTTTTCTTTTTTCTTTAGTTTTGTGTAAACACTTCCCATTTAATCTATTTGGTGACAATACCAGTCTGAAGTTGGCAGCAATTACAGTGCAGTCTAATTCTAAAGGTATTATACTATGCTAGCGCCATACTTTTTATTGTATAATCACTATAATTTATTTAGATAATCAGTCTATTCTCCTTCCTACTTTATAATATGTACTAATCATTTTATAGAATTCATGTAATTCTTATTTACTTAAACATTTGGTATTAAGGATAGATTTGACATTTTTTACTTTTTTGTTGACTGGTTTGGTCACAGAGTTGTATAGTAATTTTTTTTTGAGAAAGTTAAAACTCAGTTTTTACTGTATCCTTAAAGGTCTCTGTCACTTTGGCTCATCAGCTTTCAAATAGACAGAGTAAGGCTCAAAGGTCCGTTTTACAGCAATTTAAATATAAGCAATTAATAAACACATTCTCCTTCAGACACTTAATGTGACAGTAATATAACAGTATTAGGTATAGTTACAATAAGTATACCAGTTAACTTTAATATTTTAACCAAAAGGTTTATATGTTTGGTGCTTTAATATCAAATAACATTGTAATAACCATTGTTTCAAATTACTTCAAACATGAAAGGGGTGTTGTAAAAGCAAAATAAATTCCACATCTGTCGGTGTGTTCACTTTCTAAACAATATGTATTTTTTTGGATTTGGCATTCATCCCTCTGTAACATTGCCACCATATTCCAAAATTCTTCTAACAGTCTTACCTATTTATAGTTTTGGCTAATTTGTTTCAGAGGCCATTATTTATGCAATAGTGTAAATTTAAATTAGTTGCATTTAGAATGTTACCCCAAAGGAGTAACTCCAGTGGGGAGAAGGAGTGGCTGTACTAGGTGCAGATTATTGAAGGTTTGATTGACACATGCCAGTGATGCGGGACTGCAGTAGAGGCATTGATTAACAATACTGCATTTATAGTTTGGCTGAAGAGTATAGTATGAGGTGAGTATGTGGAAGTAAATGTATTAGCAAGGAGCTTGCTGCAGCTGCATGAGCAGACATCCTTATTGTTTATTTTTTTATTGATCTTTGAGAAAAACCTTTTCTACATTAGCATTAATCTTAAATCTTAGTTGTTTGTAGAAAAGCACAAGTTCCACAATGTCCAGAATAATTATTCTCTTGTCTAAGATGTTACAATGTAGATACAGGAATAAATTGACTATGAATTAATTAATCTGTAATACCTGGACCTCTTTGCAAGCAAATATAGGCCATAGTGATAAAAGCTTTCTTAGTAAAGATGCCACTGTTTGTCTGCTACTCACCATTTTGTGCATATAAACACTATGTAGGCAGACTTTAGATATTCCACATCTGTCAGTATTAGTGTTAACTGATCTGTCATGCTGAGCTTCGTAACAGCCAATATCTCCTTGTGTTTGCTTTTTGTCACACACTTCTGAGTGGGATCATAAATACATTTCTCCTAACATATGTGTGCGTGTATGATGTACAACTACCTATATAGATATAGCCACACCCACTCACATGTAACTATCTATCTATGCAAAATAAAATGAATAAGTCAGTATTTGTCTGGTTAGATTTCATCATGTCCTAGGTTGTCAAGCACAAACCAGCAACACCTGATACTGTGAAACTTGGTGATGGGTTTTAACATGGGTCCAGCACTGGACACTGGGGGAAGCATGGCTTTCCTTCTCCTTGTGGTTAGTGAGTTGAGGATCAGAGATAATGATTCAGGATTTAATGAAAACAGGTTCAATATATAAATGTGTGCACTCACATCATACATCATTTTTCTGCATCTCCCATTCACATCAGTGCAAGGTTAGAGCAGCATTTAATCCCCAAACTCTGCTCTATGGACATAAATAACGAAATGAGCTGTCTTCAAGAAAAGTACGTACAAGGTCATTAACTCTGCTTGGAAATCACTGCTGACCAAAGGCTGACTAAAAAAAAAAATAAACAGCATTCTCTGAATTAAGCTAATTTTTGCTAGGGACATCCTACCACACTACTTAAATATTACAACTCTGGGGTTCAACAACTTCAGAAAAGACATGGGTTGCATGACCACAGAGTGGTAGTAATATTTAGGTAGTGCAGGTATGTGAGGTTGTGGACAGACTTGCTCATGCAAAATGAAATTTGTTTTCAAATATTTTGAGTATCTGAATTTGAAATGTTGCCATATGTTTGGTGAACTGTGATGCAATTTGATTCAGTGGCCTTTATACATCCATCAAGTCATAATATTATTTAACTGCAAGGTATTACATAAAGTGAATATGCAATGTGATTCAAGAAAATGACAGTCATATCTCTATTCAAGCTGTTCTCACTCATGACTATGCAAGATTTGATTGCAGCCTAGGGAAAAAAGAATTCTTTCTCTAAAATATCCATTTTAAAATTCGTTCATTCATTAAGTCTTCACTACCTATGCAGCCTAATTCATGGTTATAGGGAGCTAAGTTTACTGTAGAATCCATGCATACACACACACACACACACACACACACACACACACACACACACACACACACACACACACACACACATGCACACACACATGCACACATGTACACTTTTTGTAGAATGACCCACATATCTAGAGCACATAGAGAAAATCACATGGGTATAGAGGCCATACAGGCTACACACAGAAGGTACCACAGGGTGGAAATTGAATTGAAGAACCAAGTGTGAGGCTGCATTTGTAACAACTGTGCTTCCACTGTTTTAAAGTTCACTGTAATAATTATTAGGTATGTGACAGGCACAGAACGCTGCCTCAATTTCTTGTTCATTGTAATAAAAGGGTATGCGGTGGGTGTAGAGACTTTTTCTAATATGTGTAAAATGTGGATTTATTAGTGGTATATGCTGGCTTCTGTTTACTTTTGTTTTATTTTTTTATTGATTTTTCAATAACAATCATTTGAACAACAAATTATGATAAAACTATGCACAAATTTTACAAAGGCCTCAAGCAGTGTATAAGGAAAAAAAAAAGAAAAAAAAAGAAGGAAAATAAAGGGAACAGCAAGTTATATAAACTGTAAAGTAGGGTACAATATTCATTCATTCATACTTTGAATATGACTAATTAGATGGAGACATATCGGAATTTAATGACTGAATAAAAGATAGAACATTTGTCCAAGGGTGGTTAGTCCATTTTCTTGGGTATAGTCTTGATTCTTTAACTTTTATTTCAACTGATGCTACTTCAACCAAAAGAGTCATGAAGTCTTGTAAGGTTGGAATGAAGGATGACTTCCATCTTCTTGTAATACATTTTTTGGCTACTGCTAGAATTGTCCAAAGAAGATATTTATTTTTGTTATTCAATACAATAGATTCATTTACATTCAGAAGAATTAAATGTTTTGATAATATAAAGGAATCAGTAAAGATGGCTTGGAGAAAACTTTCAATATTATTCCAAAATTTTTTAATGTGAGAACAATCATAAAAGATGTGAGACCAATCGGCCTTATATTCTAGAGAGCATCTTCAACATATCACCTGTTCAGAGGAGTTAAATTTAGCAATTTTACTAGGAGTGTAAAAACCTCTATGCAAACATTTACATGAGAAAATCTTCCATATTTGTAAATTAGAGGTTAATTTAAGAGAGTGTAAAATTTTTGATTTATTTGTAGGAGATAGAGACAATGTACAATCTCTAGTAACAAAATCCCAAAATTTCTGATTAGGAGTAGTTTTATAAGTAATAACAATTTTATAAATTTTTGAGATTAAGTTTTTCCAATTAAATTCACCATGCAGTGTTTCATACATAAGAATTATAAATTTGGGTAATGAGCTATAGGAAGAGCTTTGTATTGTTCTGCACAAATCTTGAGTGAATGGAAGCAGACTATTGAGAACTAGCCAGTCTGATGATGGTAGATCATACTCTTTGATTAAATTTTGTGCATCTAGTGCAACTAGGTTCTTTGTGCAATGATACCAGTATGTAATTTTTTTCTTTTCCAGTAGCTGAGTGTATCTAAGCTATTATTGAAGAAGTTTTTTTGTAGTTTTAAAGGGGAATAGAAGCTGGATCCATACTTTAATGTCAATATTGTTATTTATGAAACTTCTAAAGGACTTATAGATATGATTTAAATAATCTAGATTAGTAAATTTAATAGTATTATATTGTATATTGATACAGAGTACATATCAAAGTTTGTTAGTTAATTTGGTTAATTGTATTTTTTTATTAGCTTATTTTCATTTAAGATAATACTTGTATGTAATGATTTCCAAGCTGAAGAATATGTGGGGTCTATCCAATTTAATATTGTTTTGAGGTTAGAGGCTTTAATGTAGGATTCTAAATCTGGGACATTTATTCCTGCAAGTTCCCATGGTCTAACATGATTAGTTAGAGCTATCCTATGCTTTTTAGGATACCATAAAAATTTGAATAGAATTTTGTTTATTTCTTTTAAAATATTTTTACTGGGTAATATAGAGATAGAAAGAGCTATGTAATTTATTTTTGGCAATAAGATCATTTTAATTAATTGTAATCTATCTTCAAATTTTAGATGTAATTTATTCCATTTCAATTTTTAATGTGTTTATAATGTTTTTATAGTTTGTGTTTAAAGTTAGGTCTATATTTTTACATAGGTCAATCCCTAGGTACTTCAATGAAGAAATCTGCTTCCCAATTATTTCATTAGTAGTCAAATTAGCATTATCATTAAGATTTTTTTTATTTAAAAGCATATGGTTAGATTTAGAACTACTGATTTTTAGGCCAGAAATATAGTAACATTTTTTGACTAGTAAATCTAATTCCTGTAAGGATTCTTCAGAGTTTATTAAAGTAAGTAAGATATCGTCTGCAAATAACATTATTTTGGAATTAAAATTGTGTTTTTTGCCCAAATCTACGTTATGTATTGGCTTTGTTACACTGGTTTCCTGAGTGCTTTGTCGTGGTTGTTTTTTAAAATGATTATTTATATTTAGGCCTATGATTTTAGGATCAGATTGAATTTCCAAAGAAAGGGGTTCTGTTGGTAAAGCGAATACAATTGGAGACACTGGGCATCCCTGTTTGGTACCTTTAGTAATTCAATAGGTTCTGACATAAATGGACCTAATTTTATATATGCTAAATTGTTATAATAAATATTTTTTTATAAAAGTAATAAATTGAATAGGGAATTTGTATGATTCAAGAATTTTAAAAATATATTTCCAGTTTGATGACTCAAAGGCCTTCTCAATATCAAGAGTGATTAAAAGAGCCTCTTGATTATCCCTATTTAAGATATCTATGATAGTTATATTTTTTTGAATATTATCTTTAGTATGTCTATTATAAATAAATCCCATTTGATCTTCTGAGATGAGATGGGTTAATGATTTCTTAAATCTGTTATCTAGAATAGATATTACTAATTTATAGTCATTGTTAATCAGAGAAATTGGCCAATATGATTTACACAAACGAGGATCTTTATTTTCTTTTAGTATGGGAGTAATTAATGAGTATTTCCACGAGGGTGGAATTATACCTTGTAAATAAGATTAATTCAGGGCTTTGTGTAAGAGTGATATAGCTGAGTATGGTAAAAGCTTATATATTTCATTAATAATACCATCTATGCCCGGTGATTTATTGTTTATGCTTTCTTTATTTTTTTCATTATATTCCTTTAGAGAGATTTGTTTCTGAATTTCATTAATCAAACTCTCTGGTAGACTTTTAGATTCCTGGAAGTCTAGACTGTGGTCTGTAAATTCATGTTAAGAGTCATTATTTTTGTATTGTTCCAAAAAGTGATACTTAAAGGCATCTAAGATATCACTAATATCAGAAACTTTTTTATTATTTCTCCCTTCATGAAGCACATTTACAATATTGTTTTCAATGGAGTTTCTTTTCACTCTTTGTGTTAGATTATGCATATATTTTGGAGATACAGAGAAAGAATTTAGTTTTAATTTTTCTAGGGCCAAGTTGGTTTTATGAGTTAAAATGTCATTATAGTTCTTGTTTAAGGATTCAATGTCCTTTTTCTTGTGTGAAATGATGTTAGTATTATCTTTATTAATTAATACAATTTGTTTTTGTATATTAGATAATTCAGACTCCCATTCCTTCATTTTAATATTAAACCATGCAATAATTTTGCCATATAGATAGACTTTCAATGAATCCCAAAGAATTAATACATTTACTTCACTGGTTAGATTTGTATCTAAGAAAAATTATATCTCTGTATCAAGCCAAGGTTTGAACTGTTTCAATTTAGTAAATATAAGCTGGTATTCTTTTAGTGAGAGACAGTTTTTTAAAATCTGTTTGAAGATTAAAAATAAGTGCATTGTGATCAGACATAGGGCACAGGACTGTTGTAAAGTGTGATATTTTTGTTTTTAGGTCTTGGGATATAAAACTTTTATCAGTTCTGGTTTGAGTCCTGTATCTAAAATCACAGTGGGAAAATTCTAATGAATTATCATTTCTAAGATAAAATAAATCATATAGCTGTAAGTTATCTGCCCGTTTTTTGAGAGTTTTCCCGATAGGAGTAATATGGAATGGTCTCATGTTAGTAGTTTCTGAATAATTCAGTAAACAGTTGAAATCACCTCCTAAAATCAGGTTACCCTTAGAATTGTTAGTGATGAGTTCTAAGTATTTTTTTTTATTGTTGTTACCCCAATTCCCGAGAACCAATACACATTGACCAGTGTCCAAATTCTGTTTCTAAATTTTATTATTGTCATTGTCAGAAGTCCTTCCTTATCTTCATAATTATATAAGATTTGAGGGGAGATAATGCTTTTCTTCCATAATGTTAGAACACCTCTGTTTTTTTAGTGTATGAGGAGTTGGATAATCTTAGATATTCATTTGGATTCCAGCTAAAGCTATCATTTATTTTGAAGTGGGTTTCTTGTAAAAATATTACTTGTGCTTTATTTAATTTCAAGTATTTTAATAGGTTGAGTCTTTTCCCTGGACTATTTAAACCATTAGTGTTTAAGGAAAAAACGTCAAGTCCATTTTTTTGTTTATAGGTTTAGAGTGTTTGTAAAATGTGATAGCAAACAATCATGGTATTTGAAACTTGCATACCCTTCTTGGAAAGATTATATTTTGATGACAAGGTGCTGATTCCCAATATAAAATACAATTTAATAACAAAATAAACAACTGCTTCTCCTTCGTCCTCCGATAATAACGCAACTCTGACCCAAAAAAAACACAGAATGTGGCAAACAGGAACAAACAGCAAGGCAAGTATCAACATTTTTTATTCTCTAGCGCTTCGGTGTCACCACCTTCAAGGAATGTTTTAAGAATTTAATAACAGTCTGAGGCCTAAAATAGAAAAAAAAAATTTAAAACTAAACTTTTGATAAAAAGTAAATCCATTAACTGACATGGAATGTAGGACATTCCTAATCTGATGGAATAAAAATATCCAGTCAAATTAACCATCACTTCCAAAATTTTGAAACAAGTTTGCCCAACTTGAGGCTCCAGAGCATGTGTTATATGAAAGTCTATATATTAATTGGTATGAGAGAACAACAATATATTAGTGTAAAATACAGTTTGATTATAAACAGTGCAACTAAATTTCATTAATAAACCGTTGTTCAATTGAAGTTTATATATATATCTTCACTTCTATATGAATAATTATAGAATCAGAGAAATAATATTTTGATAATGATTACGTATAAGTAGAAATATCTATTAAAGGGCTCAAAGAGATTCTGACTACTTAAATAATTCCAATAATTTAAAGATAGATAAACAATAACAGTGTTAACCAGAATGAATCAGTAAATTAGTAGATCAGCACTTAAATATTTATAGTAAAAGATATTATATGTAATTAATTACTAAAACATTTCCCCTATGATGAGGTATTATATGATTGATACTCCTCTATATAGTAATTTCCCATATTTCCCTACTGCTACCAGCTAGTAACGGTATTACAATAGCATAATCATGAGCAAGGACATATGGAATTAAATTGTACATTTACAAATGGTGATGATTATAGGAGGAGAAACTGCTCAAGTAATTCCTATCTATCTCAAACTCAATAAGTTCAGATAACCATGGAGAGACTCCAACATTAATTAATAAACATCAATTTACTTTCTAACAAATTATGTATAGGTATATATCTGGTTAGGCACAGAGAAATCTGTACTTCCATAATGTTTAAATATCACATCTTCTATTGCAGCAAGTTTCACTACTGTCTAGAGTTTATATATATATATATATATATATATATATATATATATATATATATATATATATATATATTCATTCCTTTCCCCTTTATTTATTCCCTCCTTCTATTTCCCTTCAACTTCCTTTTTAGCATTTGTCATTACATTTCTAAAGCATTAAGTCGAACATTTGAGCCCTACAAAATGAATCTCCGTTACTAAATATTTGATCTTCAATCTTTTACCAAGGTCAGACTTAGTGATCTAATTAGTTACAATATCACTGTGTCTATGTATAAACTTTTATTCTCATCATCATAGTTACTGTCCTTTATATGTACACATATATATATGTACATATTCATATGTACCTTTAAACACACAAGCAAACACATATGTCTACATATCATTACACACATATATGTTGATTTGCATTCCCTGTATTAATTTTGTCAATAACAAAGACAGGCAGTGTAGTTGAAAAAAGTTTGGAAATGGAATTAAAGGAAAACTCGCCGTCTTAATGTGTTGTTCAATTTTTTATTGCTGTATTAACAGTCAATCTCTTATAACACGTCTCAGGTACTGATGAGTATATTAGCGTCTATTATTGCAAACTTTGTGTGTAAATAATAAGTCAGACTTATTTTCATTTAACTCCAGCTTCAATAAATGTTCAAAGAGTTCTAGAATCCACTCATCTAACTAAATATCTATCCACCACTCTTTTTCACCACTATTGCGTATGAGAACAAGGTGTCATTTCGACATTGGTAATCTTCTAGGACTCTAACATTTTGAAATTAGCTTAACTAATTTATATTCCAAACTACAGGGTGGCAATTATTTGTAACAGCACTAAGCATGGTAAAATAGTAAAATTATTAATAACTTGGGTATGTGTGCTACTTGAGCCAGTCTTTATAACAGCTATATTGTTCATCTCCCCAATAACAACACTATAAGATACAGCAAAACCACAGCAGATGGAACAGACAGCCCAAATCAAATCTGAAAGAACCTGAGCCCAAATGTGAAATGATGGTACTAGGAAGTGGTTTTATACACTCTCTATGGCGGTACTTACTATTTAACTCACTGGGTAAACTTTAACAAGAGCAGTTTAAATGTATTTAGAGCCAATTGTAACTGAGTATTTATGTTATATTCTAATAATTTGCCACCAGTTTATTTCTTCAGTTAAGAACATGTAAAAGCTAGCAATACAGTGTGCTATAGTATTTCCTTACTGATGTTATGCTATTCAAAAGGAATAGCACTTGACTAGAAACCTATTTGAGTGGATGCAACCTTTATAGAAAATCCATAAAGGTAATTATGAAGTATTTGCTTATTTCTAAGCTATATTTGCCATTAGTGATCAGTGTTTATAAGCGGTGACAATTGCAGTCGATCAGCTATTTTTCTCTTTCTTTCCTACTATTTACAGAATACTTTCATTTAATTGTATGCAGATGCTTGTGTATAAACCAGGGTAGTGATGTATTTAACTATTAGTATCATGTTATGTAAAGCCAATTTATATCTGCTAATTTCCCAAACACTTGATGGGATTTGAAATGCAACGATGATATCATCATAATTTACATAATCCTGCTGTGGTTACTATAGAGATCAGTTACTAGTGGATTTTATTTTTATTTAGAACAAATTTGTATTTCTACTAATTATTAATATTTAATCAAATGTCTTGTGTACTTTATATTCCAGACAACTTTCAAGTTGCTGAAGCAACAATACAGGCAAAGGAGATCTCCGTCACACATCAGCGTCATTCGTATAGCTGACCAGGGAGTTCTAATACAGTACCCAGACAAGTTTCTTAATGCTACACAAAGCTCAGTTTACAGACAACCACAAGAGCAATTGGATGCAGAGAAAAAGAAACTGCTCTTCAATCCAAGGTAGCTCTTAAGGTTACTGTTTCATGAAAAAAACAAATGACAGTTTAGAATGTTAAAACGCTAAGCTGGAAACAAGATCATGGAAAATAAATTATGTCATGTTTAAAACATATACGGACAGAATGCTTGAAAAACCGAGTGTTCTTTACAATATATACATAAAATCAAGTTCTGATATTATCTATTTCAGGTTTCTGATTAAACAGATAGTAAATTAATCCTTCCCCTCCTTTTTTTTCATTTCCCTCCCTCTTTCCCCTCTCCCTCCCCTAATAAAAAAAAAAAAAAAAAAGGAAAGGGAGAAAAGGAAGAGAATTCAAGAAAGAAATAAACATACGTGTGCAGGATCTAACTAACTATACATCCTAGGTAACACTAGCAGTTGTATCTAACAAGAATATAAACATACGTGTGCAGGATCTAACTAACTCTACATCCTAGGTAACACTAGCAGTTGTATCTAATAAGAATGTAAACATACGTGGGCAGGATCCAACTGACTATACATCCTAGGTAACACTAGCAGTTGTATCTAATAAGAATATAAACATACGTGTGCAGGATCCAACTAACTATACATCCTAGGTAACACTAGCAGTTGTATCTAATAAGAATATAAACATACGTGTGCAGGATCTAACTAACTCTACATCCTAGGTAACACTAGCAGTTGTATCTAATAAGAATATAAACATATGTGTGCAGGATCCAACTAACTCTACATCCTAGGTAACACTAGCAGTTGTATCTAATAAGAATGTAAACATATGTGTGCAGGATCCAACTAACTATACATCCTAGGTAACACTAGCAGTTGTATCTAATAAGAATGTAAACATATGTGTGCAGGATCCAACTAACTATACATCCTAGGTAACACTAGCAGTTGTATCTAATAAGAATGTAAACATATGTGTGCAGGATCCAACTAACTATACATCCTAGGTAACACTAGCAGTTGTATCTAATAAGAATATAAACATATGTGTGCAGGATCCAACTAACTATACATCCTAGGTAACACTAGCAGTTGTATCTAATAAGAATATAAACATATGTGTGCAGGATCCAACTAACTATACATCCTAGGTAACACTAGCAGTTGTATCTAATAAGAATATAAACATATGTGTGCAGGATCCAACTAACTATACATCCTAGGTAACACTAGCAGTTGTATCTAATAAGAATATAAACATATGTGTGCAGGATCCAACTAACTATACATCCTAGGTAACACTAGCAGTTGTATCTAATAAGAATGCAAACATATGTGTGCAGGATCCAACTAACTATACATCCTAGGTAACACTAGCAGTTGTATCTAATAAGAATATAAACATATGTGTGCAGGATCCAACTAACTATACATCCTAGGTAACACTAGCAGTTGTATCTATTAAGAATATAAACATATGTGTGCAAGATCCAACTAACTATACATCCTAGGTAACACTAGCAGTTGTATCTAATAAGAATATAAACATACGTGTGCAAGATCCAACTAACTATACATCCTAGGTAACACTAGCAGTTGTATCTAATAAGAATATAAACATACGTGTGCAGGATCCAACTAAGTATACATCGTAGGTAACACTAGCAGTTGTATCTAATAAGAATATAAACATATGTGTGCAGGATCCAACTAACTATACATCCTAGGTAACACTAGCAGTTGTATCTAATAAGAATGTAAACATATGTGTGCAGGATCCAACTAACTATACATCCTAGGTAACACTAGCAGTTGTATCTAATAAGAATATAAACATATGTGTGCAGGATCCAACTAACTATACATCCTAGGTAACACTAGCAGTTGTATCTAATAAGAATATAAACATACGTGTGCAGGATCCAACTAACTATACATCCTAGGTAACACTAGCAGTTGTATCTAATAAGAATATAAACATATGTGTGCAGGATCCAACTAACTATACATCCTAGGTAACACTAGCAGTTGTATCTAATAAGAATATAAACATATGTGTGCAGGATCCAACTAACTATACATCCTAGGTAACACTAGCAGTTGTATCTAATAAGAATATAAACATGTGTGTAGGATCCAACTAACTATACATCCTAGGTAACACTAGCAGTTGTATCTAATAAGAATATAAACATATGTGTGCAGGATCCAACTAACTATACATCCTAGGTAACACTAGCAGTTGTATCTAATAAGAATATAAACATATGTGTGCAGGATCCAACTAACTATACATCCTAGGTAACACTAGCAGTTGTATCTAATAAGAATGTAAACATATGTGTGCAGGATCCAACTAACTATACATCCTAGGTAACACTAGCAGTTGTATCTAATAAGAATATAAACATATGTGTGCAGGATCCAACTAACTATACATCCTAGGTAACACTAGCAGTTGTATCTAATAAGAATATAAACATATGTGTGCAGGATCCAACTAACTATACATCCTAGGTAACACTAGCAGTTGTATCTAATAAGAATATAAACATATGTGTGCAGGATCCAACTAACTATACATCCTAGGTAACACTAGCAGTTGTATCTAATAAGAATATAAACATATGTGTGCAGGATCCAACTAACTATACATCCTAGGTAACACTAGCAGTTGTATCTAATAAGAATGTAAACATATGTGTGCAGGATCCAACTAACTATACATCCTAGGTAACACTAGCAGTTGTATCTAATAAGAATATAAACATATGTGTGCAGGATCCAACTAACTATACATCCTAGGTAACACTAGCAGTTGTATCTAATAAGAATATAAACATATGTGTGCAGGATCCAACTAACTATACATCCTAGGTAACACTAGCAGTTGTATCTAATAAGAATATAAACATATGTGTGCAGGATCCAACTAACTATACATCCTAGGTAACACTAGCAGTTGTATCTAATAAGAATGTAAACATATGTGTGCAGGATCCAACTAACTATACATCCTAGGTAACACTAGCAGTTGTATCTAATAAGAATATAAACATATGTGTGCAGGATCCAACTAACTATACATCCTAGGTAACACTAGCAGTTGTATCTAATAAGAATGTAAACATATGTGTGCAGGATCCAACTAACTATACATCCTAGGTAACACTAGCAGTTGTATCTAATAAGAATATAAACATATGTGTGCAGGATCCAACTAACTATACATCCTAGGTAACACTAGCAGTTGTATCTAATAAGAATGTAAACATATGTGTGCAGGATCCAACTAACTATACATCCTAGGTAACACTAGCAGTTGTATCTAATAAGAATATAAACATATGTGTGCAGGATCCAACTAACTATACATCCTAGGTAACACTAGCAGTTGTATCTAATAAGAATGTAAACATATGTGTGCAGGATCCAACTAACTATACATCCTAGGTAACACTAGCAGTTGTATCTAATAAGAATATAAACATATGTGTGCAGGATCCAACTAACTATACATCCTAGGTAACACTAGCAGTTGTATCTAATAAGAATATAAACATATGTGTGCAGGATCCAACTAACTATACATCCTAGGTAACACTAGCAGTTGTATCTAATAAGAATATAAACATATGTGTGCAGGATCCAACTAACTATACATCCTAGGTAACACTAGCAGTTGTATCTAATAAGAATATAAACATATGTGTGCAGGATCCAACTAACTATACATCCTAGGTAACACTAGCAGTTGTATCTAATAAGAATGTAAACATATGTGTGCAGGATCCAACTAACTATACATCCTAGGTAACACTAGCAGTTGTATCTAATAAGAATATAAACATATGTGTGCAGGATCCAACTAACTATACATCCTAGGTAACACTAGCAGTTGTATCTAATAAGAATATAAACATATGTGTGCAGGATCCAACTAACTATACATCCTAGGTAACACTAGCAGTTGTATCTAATAAGAATATAAACATATGTGTGCAGGATCCAACTAACTATACATCCTAGGTAACACTAGCAGTTGTATCTAATAAGAATATAAACATATGTGTGCAGGATCCAACTAACTATACATCCTAGGTAACACTAGCAGTTGTATCTAATAAGAATATAAACATATGTGTGCAGGATCCAACTAACTATACATCCTAGGTAACACTAGCAGTTGTATCTAATAAGAATATAAACATATGTGTGCAGGATCCAACTAACTATACATCCTAGGTAACACTAGCAGTTGTATCTAATAAGAATGTAAACATATGTGTGCAGGATCCAACTAACTATACATCCTAGGTAACACTAGCAGTTGTATCTAATAAGAATATAAACATATGTGTGCAGGATCCAACTAACTATACATCCTAGGTAACACTAGCAGTTGTATCTAATAAGAATATAAACATATGTGTGCAGGATCCAACTAACTATACATCCTAGGTAACACTAGCAGTTGTATCTAATAAGAATATAAACATATGTGTGCAGGATCCAACTAACTATACATCCTAGGTAACACTAGCAGTTGTATCTAATAAGAATATAAACATATGTGTGCAGGATCCAACTAACTATACATCCTAGGTAACACTAGCAGTTGTATCTAATAAGAATATAAACATATGTGTGCAGGATCCAACTAACTATACATCCTAGGTAACACTAGCAGTTGTATCTAATAAGAATATAAACATATGTGTGCAGGATCCAACTAACTATACATCCTAGGTAACACTAGCAGTTGTATCTAATAAGAATATAAACATATGTGTGCAGGATCCAACTAACTATACATCCTAGGTAACACTAGCAGTTGTATCTAATAAGAATATAAACATATGTGTGCAGGATCCAACTAACTATACATCCTAGGTAACACTAGCAGTTGTATCTAATAAGAATATAAACATATGTGTGCAGGATCCAACTAACTCTACATCCTAGGTAACACTAGCAGTTGTATCTAATAAGAATATAAACATATGTGTGCAGGATCCAACTAACTCTACATCCTAGGTAACACTAGCAGTTGTATCTAATAAGAATATAAACATATGTGTGCAGGATCCAACTAACTATACATCCTAGGTAACACTAGCAGTTGTATCTATTAAGAATATAAACATACGTGTGCAGGATCCAACTAACTATACATCCTAGGTAACACTAGCAGTTGTATCTAATAAGAATATAAACATATGTGTGCAGGATCCAACTAACTATACATCCTAGGTAACACTAGCAGTTGTATCTAATAAGAATGTAAACATATGTGTGCAGGATCCAACTAACTATACATCCTAGGTAACACTAGCAGTTGTATCTAATAAGAATATAGACATATGTGTGCAGGATCCAACTAACTATACATCCTAGGTAACACTAGCAGTTGTATCTAATAAGAATATAAACATATGTGTGCAGGATCCAACTAACTATACATCCTAGGTAACACTAGCAGTTGTATCTAATAAGAATGTAAACATATGTGTGCAGGATCCAACTAACTATACATCCTAGGTAACACTAGCAGTTGTATCTAATAAGAATGTAAACATATGTGTGCAGGATCTAACTAACTATACATCCTAGGTAACACTAGCAGTTGTATCTAATAAGAATGTAAACATATGTGTGCAGGATCCAACTAACTATACATCCTAGGTAACACTAGCAGTTGTATCTATTAAGAATATAAACATATGTGTGCAGGATCCAACTAACTATACATCCTAGGTAACACTAGCAGTTGTATCTATTAAGAATATAAACATACGTGTGCAAGATCCAACTAACTATACATCCTAGGTAACACTAGCAGTTGTATCTAATAAGAATATAAACATACGTGTGCAGGATCCAACTAAGTATACATCGTAGGTAACACTAGCAGTTGTATCTAATAAGAATATAAACATACGTGTGCAGGATCCAACTAAGTATACATCGTAGGTAACACTAGCAGTTGTATCTAATAAGAATGCAAACATATGTGTGCAGGATCCAACTGACTATACATCCTAGGTAGCACTAGCAGTTGTATCTAATAAGAATGTAAACATATGTGTGCAGGATCCAACTAACTATACATCCTAGGTAACACTAGCAGTTGTATCTATTAAGAATATAAACATACGTGTGCAGGATCCAACTAAGTATACATCGTAGGTAACACTAGCAGTTGTATCTAATAAGAATGCAAACATATGTGTGCAGGATCCAACTAACTATACATCCTAGGTAACACTAGCAGTTGTATCTAATAAGAATATAAACATATGTGTGCAGGATCCAACTAACTATACATCCTAGGTAACACTAGCAGTTGTATCTATTAAGAATATAAACATATGTGTGCAGGATCCAACTAACTATACATCCTAGGTAACACTAGCAGTTGTATCTAATAAGAATATAAACATACGTGTGCAAGATCCAACTAACTATACATCCTAGGTAACACTAACAGTTGTATCTAATAAGAATATAAACATACGTGTGCAAGATCCAACTAACTATACATACTAGGTAACACTACAGTTGTATCTAATAAGAATATAAACATACGTGTGCAGGATCCAACTAAGTATACATCGTAGGTAACACTAGCAGTTGTATCTAATAAGAATGTAAACATATGTGTGCAGGATCCAACTAACTATACATCCTAGGTAACACTAGCAGTTATATGTAATAAGAATATAAACATACGTGTGCAGGATCCAACTACTGGTAAGGCCCTTTCCTTCCTCCTATATCCAAGCTTTCCTTATCTCTTCAGCTCTCCACTGATAGTTTTTTTCCTGGCCTCTCTCCTTCTGTGGCTCTTCTTTCCCCAATCTCGAAAATTCTTGAAAAATGCATACACCGACAACTCATGCCCTACCTTCTCGATAACCATCTCCTCACTCCTACACAACATGGGTTTCGGCCTGGCCACAGTACCATAACTGCTCTTCATTCCTTCCTAGAAATTGTCAACCAAGCCCGTGACTCTGGAAAAATTGTCTCCACTGTTCTTCTTGACCTTTCTAAGGCCTTCGACACTATATCCCACACTCTCCTTCTCAACCACCTCTCTAACCTCAACCTCTCCCACAACTCTCTTTCTTGGTTCAGAAGTTATCTCTTTGATAGATCCCAAGCTGTGAAATGGAATACTGGTACCTCAAAATTCCTACCTACTACCGGAGTCCCTCAGGGTTCTATTCTCGGGCCTTTGCTCTTTAACATTTTTATCAATGATCTCCACTCTTCTATTCCTCTTGCTCAAATAGTCCAATACGCAGATGACTCCACTATTATCTGCTCTGCACCCAACCTTCCTGAGCTCCAAGCCAAAACCCAATTGGCCTTCACAACCATAGAAAATTGGATGCTTCAAAATCATCTCTCCCTCAATGCCAAAAAATCACACATCATTCTCTTCTCCCCCTCAAAAGCTCTGACTCCTGATAAGTCATCCTTCATAATTTCCAGCCTCTCCCAGTCCTCAATAGAAGTTGTTAGTAGTGCTAAATTACTCGGAGTAACCATTGATGAACACCTGAAATTTAACAATCATATTCAACTAAACATAAAGAAAACTCATCAGAAGCTCGGTATGCTTTATAGAAATGCAAACTTTCTTACTCCATCTTCAAGACAAACCCTCGCCACTACCTTCCTTCTCCCTTCTCTACTGTATGGTGCTCCTCTTCTATCCAATCTCTCCTCTTCTATCTCCACAAAACTCGAAAGTTGCTACTATAAAATTGCCAAATTGCTACTAACTCCACTCATTCTACACACCACTGCATCTGCCTCCGTAGTCTCCAATGGTTAGAACTCCCTAATCAACTCAATTTCCTCCAACTTAATACTGCACACAAACTAATCTTTAAACCTACTGCTTGCCCAGCATTATCTAATACCTTCACCATATACAATCCTCCAAGGCCCCTAAGATCTAGCCACCAAAATCTTATTTCAATTTACAAACCCAAATGACCCCCTGGCCAGCTCCTACTTTCCTATACTACAGCAAAAAAATGGAACTCACTTCCTTCCCTTCTAAGAGCCACTACAAGCTATGAACACTTTAAATCTCTTCTTCATTCTCACCATTTCCAAAATTGGAAATGTAATTGTATACTTCCTACCTAGATCTCAATTTATCCTAGTTCTATCCCACCCCCCCTGGTTCCCCTTCTTCTGTCTCTCTCCCTAGCTCCCCTCCCTTCTTCATTATCTCCTCCTTCCTCCCTGATTAAACCCTTTACCTTCCTTCAAGTGCTATGCTCACTCTCACCTTAACTCTTTTGCCTTTTTCTCTAGGTGGTCTCCTGGACTCAACCACAATTTGAACATTAGTTTTCTGTTCTATCCTCTTCTAACACCTCTCCTTTAATTTCTTTGCTTCTTCTTTTTCTCCCATGCATCCATGCTCTTGCATTCAAACTCTATCTATAATTTGCTTTCCTTTCCTACTTACTAACTTCACACTTGCACTAATATATCTTTTTCTTATGTATAGTGCCCATTGCACCTCATTCTTGTTTGGAAATTGTTAAAGTATTATGCTATTAGAACAGAGTGTGTTTTTGTGTGTAATGTACTAGTTTAGATCTTTTCTGCTGTTTTTTTTTTGTGTGTAATGTATTATCGTGGAGCTTTTCTCCCCGGGCCTCCACTGAAAACGGGCTTTCGGGCCCAGTGGACTTCCCCGGTTATCAAACTGGAAATAAATAAATAAATAAATAATAAGAATATAAACATATGTGTGCAGGATCCAACTAACTATACATCCTAGGTAACACTAGCAGTTGCATATAATAAGAATATAACATATGTGTGCAGGATCCAACTAACTATACATCCTAGGTAACACTAGCAGTTATATATAATAAGAATATAAACATATGTGTGCAGGATCCAATTAACTATACATTCTAGGTAACACTAGCAGTTGTATCTAATAAGAATATAAACATATGTGTGCAGGATCCAACTAACTATACATCCTAGGTAACACTAGCAGTTGTATCTAATAAGAATATAAACATATGTGTGCAGGATCCAACTAACTATACATCCTAGGTAACACTAGCAGTTGTATCTAATAAGAATATAAACATATGTGTGCAGGATCCAACTAACTATACATCCTAGGTAACACTAGCAGTTGTATCTAATAAGAATATAAACATATGTGTGCAGGATCCAACTAACTATACATCCTAGGTAACACTAGCAGTTGTATCTAATAAGAATATAAACATATGTGTGCAGGATCCAACTAACTATACATCCTAGGTAACACTAGCAGTTGTATCTAATAAGAATATAAACATATGTGTGCAGGATCCAACTAACTATACATCCTAGGTAACACTAGCAGTTGTATCTAATAAGAATATAAACATATGTGTGCAGGATCCAACTAACTATACATCCTAGGTAACACTAGCAGTTGTATCTAATAAGAATATAAACATATGTGTGCAGGATCCAACTAACTATACATCCTAGGTAACACTAGCAGTTGTATCTAATAAGAATATAAACATATGTGTGCAGGATCCAACTAACTATACATCCTAGGTAACACTAGCAGTTGTATCTAATAAGAATATAAACATATGTGTGCAGGATCCAACTAACTATACATCCTAGGTAACACTAGCAGTTGTATCTAATAAGAATATAAACATATGTGTGCAGGATCCAACTAACTATACATCCTAGGTAACACTAGCAGTTGTATCTAATAAGAATATAAACATATGTGTGCAGGATCCAACTAACTATACATCCTAGGTAACACTAGCAGTTGTATCTAATAAGAATATAAACATATGTGTGCAGGATCCAACTAACTATACATCCTAGGTAACACTAGCAGTTGTATCTAATAAGAATATAAACATATGTGTGCAGGATCCAACTAACTATACATCCTAGGTAACACTAGCAGTTGTATCTAATAAGAATATAAACATATGTGTGCAGGATCCAACTAACTATACATCCTAGGTAACACTAGCAGTTGTATCTAATAAGAATATAAACATATGTGTGCAGGATCCAACTAACTCTACATCCTAGGTAACACTAGCAGTTGTATCTAATAAGAATATAAACATATGTGTGCAGGATCCAACTAACTATACATCCTAGGTAACACTAGCAGTTGTATCTAATAAGAATATAAACATATGTGTGCAGGATCCAACTAACTATACATCCTAGGTAACACTAGCAGTTGTATCTAATAAGAATATAAACATATGTGTGCAGGATCCAACTAACTATACATCCTAGGTAACACTAGCAGTTGTATCTAATAAGAATATAAACATATGTGTGCAGGATCCAACTAACTATACATCCTAGGTAACACTAGCAGTTGTATCTAATAAGAATATAAACATATGTGTGCAGGATCCAACTAACTATACATCCTAGGTAACACTAGCAGTTGTATCTAATAAGAATATAAACATATGTGTGCAGGATCCAACTAACTATACATCCTAGGTAACACTAGCAGTTGTATCTAATAAGAATATAAACATATGTGTGCAGGATCCAACTAACTATACATCCTAGGTAACACTAGCAGTTGTATCTAATAAGAATATAAACATATGTGTGCAGGATCCAACTAATTATACATCCTAGGTAACACTAGCAGTTGTATCTAATAAGAATATAAACATATGTGTGCAGGATCCAACTAACTATACATCCTAGGTAACACTAGCAGTTGTATCTATTAAGAATATAAACATATGTGTGCAGGATCCAACTAACTATACATCCTAGGTAACACTAGCAGTTGTATCTAGTAAGAATATAAACATATGTGTGTAAGATCCAACTAACTATACATCCTAGGTTACACTAGCAGTTGTATCTAATAAGAATATAAACATATGTATACAGGATCCAACTAACTATACATCCTAGTTAAGACTAGCAGTTGTATCTAATAAGAATATAAACATATGTGTGCAGGATCCAACTAACTCTACATCCTAGGTAACACTAGCAGTTGTATCTAATAAGAATATAAACATACGTGTGCAGGATCCAACTAACTATACATCCTAGCTAACACTAGCAGTTGTATCTAATAAGAATATAAACATATGTGTGCAGGATCCAACTAACTATACATCCTAGGTAACACTAGCAGTTGTATCTAATAAGAATGTAAACATATGTGTGCAGGATCCAACTGACTATACATGCTAGATAACACTAGTAGTTGTATCTAATAAGAATGTAAACATATGTGTGCAGGATCCAACTGACTATACATCCTAGGTAACACTAGCAGTTGTATCTAATAAGAATTTAAACATATGTGTGCAGGATCCAACTAACTATACATCCTAGTTAACACTAGCAGTTGTATCTAATAAGAATATAAACATACGTGTGCAGGATCCAACTAACTATACATCCTAGGTAACACTAGCAGTTGTATCTAATAAGAATATAAACATATGTGTGCAGGATCCAACTAACTATACATCCTAGGTAACACTAGCAGTTGTATCTAATAAGAATATAGTAATATTAATTTTAGATTGCAAGTTTCACTGGTTAAATAAAGGAAGAGTTATACAAGACAAGTAAAGTAATGATACATACTTCTTTAGGTTTCCATAAACATTTTATGATTTAGCTTGATCTTTGAGAGAATTTGGAAGTCCGGTGTTTTTAACTGCAGTTTTCATTTTCTTCTTTCTTACAACCATCCAGTTATTTTTCTTGGGTGACCTTTTAAGGGTTGTAGATGGTGACCAGTCCATGCCTTCTGGGATTGTAATGATTTTGTTGTTTTGGATAAAAGAAACAGCTTCTTCGACACTGTTGAAAGATCTCATCTCGTTTTGATGGTAAAGTTTGATTTTGGCTGGATAAATTAATTGTGCCTTAATTTTATTTTGCTTTAATAGTCTTACTAATGGCCAAGAGTTTTCCCTCATTTCCAGTACTCTTTTGGAGTAATCGTTATCTAACCTTATTTGGTTTCCTTTGAAAGACGAGGGACTTTTCCTCCAAGCTGTTTTCAGTATGAGTTCTTTATCTAAGGATAGGAACTTCACAACTCTGGATCTTGGGAGAAGCATTAGGGGAAGGAGGGATAGGTTTCCCTGAGGCTCTATGTGCTCTCTCGATCCCGTATGACAAACTTTCTTTTAAGTCCAAAAATTCAGGCAGCTAGGATTTTAGGAAGGAAATAATATCTTTTCCTTCTGTTTTTTCAGGGAGACCAAAGATTCTAATATTTGTTCTCCGCTCTCTGTTTTCGACATCATCTGCTTTATCAGCCAAGTGTTTTGTTGCAGAATGGTCTCACAGTCGAGATCATCTTCCTTAAGTCTTTTATCTATATCATTCAGTGAAGTTTCAATGTTCAGAATTTTGGATTGTTGCTGCTGGAGGATTTCCTTTAAAACATCAATTTGTTCTTGACAGTTCATCTTTAAAGTTTCAAGGTTGTCAGTAAATCTGTCCATTTTTAAAGATAATTCCTGGAGAGTAGTAGATATAGACTGGATTTCTTTCCTTAGTGTGGAATTAGAGTGTGAAGATTTTGAGTTGCTCATCTCTGCCCAGTTGTATAATCATTAATTTTGACAGGAAATTGTTTAAGAAAAAGCTCCAAGTTGAAAATCTAGTTGATTATAGGTTCTCAAACAGATTGCATAACTTTTAAGGAACTGATAATAGAATTTTAAATAATAATTTTCCTGTTCTTGGTAGCTGATGTGGAGTGTAAGAAAAAAGCTGTTACCAGTTGGCCATTTAGGCTCTACCCCCCCCCCCCACTTCTGTTTACTTTTGATAGAATATCCTTGACATTTTTTTCCTCAAATTGTGTTTTCAGTCAAGTCAGGTTAAATTAAGCCCTATATCTCTGTATGCCACTTTCTCCAGCTGAGTGAATGGCACATGAAGTATGTGAAATTGTGTGTTGTTGCTTGAGTAGGTCACATCTTTGAAACAGAATACTAGTCCTGCCTGAAATGACTTGGTTACTGTATAATTAGTGACACAGTATGTATATAAAGTGGGAATCCCTTCAGCCTTCTCTGCCTCCATTCAGTTTCACTGGGTCATTTACTACTTATGACATTATGGAAACAATTCAGGGCAAACTGGAATTACTTTGTCCTGGTGTGTGTGTGTGTGTGTGTGTGTGTGTGTGTGTGTGTGTGTGTGTGTGTGTGTGTGTGTGTGTGTGTGTGTGTGTGTATCTATATATAAAATTTGTAACACAAATCAGTCTTTTTAATTTAGCTTTTTACCTTTCCATCCTTTCTTACAAAGTACTCTATTAATATTCTAGAACAAACTCTAAAAATGAAAGCATTCCAAGAGTGTAAGTACAGACTTCAAATAAAAGGAATGAAAAATATCTCAAACACTGAGAACCTGTCACAGTTTAAAAAACGTGTTCTACATAAACCGAAAATGAAACAGGCAGCACACACACTAAATAATGCAGGTAAAAACAAAATATAATGCTTACGCTGATTAATTTCAATAAGCTACCCCATGAAGCCATTAATGCTGTCTACGTCTCTTGTGGGGGGGGGGTGTTTTTTTCTTCACTGAGTTAAGCACACATTTAATATTTGTCTTGTCATATGTATGCTACTGTTAACGGAGGAAGCAAAATATTTATTTGTGAAGATGTCAGGAGCTACAAAACTGATGAGAGTAAGTTAATTATATAAAGATTTGAAAAATATGGCAAACTGACAATGGACATTTTAGCCTTGTGAATAGTTTAAAAAAAAAATAGACACACTGTTGAAAGCTTTGCTAGTATCCAGAGCCAATATAACATTGTGAGTATAACTTAAATTATTATGATGAATGATTAATTCTAGTGTTGTATCCCTGAGGTCGAGTGGCCTCCGAAAGACATACGTGAATGAGTGTGCCTTCACTGAAGGTTGGGCATCGGGCTGGCAACTCGGCACCATAAAAATCTACTGCCAATCATTATTGGACTGGAGTTCTGCTGTGGCGACCCCTAACCGGGAAAAGCCGAAAAGACAAACAATTGTATTACCTTAAGTTTCTCTAATGTTCGCCATTTTCTCACTGCTGCAGTACCCTTATCTATATGAGATTTCCTGATTTTATTACAGTTCCTCCAGCAGTGGAGGATAATTCTATTACAACTTGTACCTTACCTAATAGCTAACCTACTCGCCCTAAGAAACAAGATAGATTGCATAAAATCCCTCAGTCTTATAAGCTTTTATTTTCTAACCTCAGATCAGATCCAGCAATGATTTTTCTCAATAAGTCCAGCTGCTGCTCAACATCTGGTTAATCCCTCCCCCCTCTGACAAGGATGGGAAAGTATTTGAAAGATTTAGAAAAAATTATATTCTATGGCAACACTTATGTTTAGAATTCTCAGTTCTCAGGCTCACATGTCAAAATTTACTTGCCTCTTTTGAGAACATTGTTTTCTTTTCCCTCATCTGAGAAAAACTTACATTTCTGTAATCTTATTACTTCTGTGCCTCAAGTGACTAAACATTTTTTGAAATGTGCTTGTGATTCAGATAATGCCACTTCCAGAGCTGATGCTACTGGAACTGTCATGAAGAGGTTTGTTTGGTCGCATAGTCAAAATCTTTCTGAGCATGTAAAAGTTGAAATTTGTATTCTCTCTGGAGCATCTACTGCAGAAGTCCTTAAAATGTGTAATGAGACAGGGAAGCTGATTAAGGGGAATTTCTCAGATTTTTCAGCCTTCCTTTGTCAAGGGTTTTGTGGATACCTCTGCAAGATTTTACAAAAAGCAAAATAAGCGGACACAACATGTTGCTGGCAAACAGACTTTTGAAAAGCAATGGCAAGGGGATTCCAAAAAGAAAGAAGCCCTCCCCTAGGAATAGACAGTCTGTCAAGTCTGAATAACTATCTTTAGAGTTTTCCCACCCTGACAAGCCTTTAACACTTCCCAAAACTTTGTCCCTCCTTTTCTATTTTTACTAAAAAATAATCTTAGACAAAACTGGTCCTGAGAGTGATTCATCAGGGATATAAATGGCAATGAAAATCTCAGGGAGGTCTCTTTTCATCTGTCATATCAAACTTATTTGCCTCCTGTCATTTAGCATTTGCTAACTCAAGGGTTGATAGCTGCCCCTTCTTCTTGGAAAAAAGGCTTATATTCAAGAATGTTTCTGGTGCCAAAGGAAGAAGCTTTATGGAGTTCATTCCCAGATCTTTCCTTTTTAAACCAGATTGTGATGGTTCCAAAGTTCAAAATGGTATCCCTTCATGACCTGTTACCTCTCATTTCCCATTTACATTGTTTGGTGAGCCTAGATTTAGAATATTCTTATCACATTCCTATAGCCCTGGATTTCCAATGCTTCTTAAGGTTTTCTGCTTCAGTTGCTGCTTGTTATCCTAAGTGTAGGTTATTTACTAAAGCTATTAACTCATTTAAGGTATCCAGATATATTTATATGCAGGTCTTTATTTTTATTGATTACTTCTTTAACACAAAGACTTTTAGCATTTGCATAAACTAGAAGTGAAAATAAAAATAAACTATAAAATAAGAACTATTTGTACTTTGCATCTGATGTGAAAGCCCCATCATTAGAGGAATACTACATACACCTGGAGACATTTCTGTGGCAAATGAGATTTTGTAACAGGATAAAGGAAGCCATACTTCAAACAGACCTGCTCGATAGATCTACTGTGTTTAACCAATCAGCCCATTTATTCTATAAGGGGCAAGAAACAGACTGTTTGGGTTACCTCATCAGTCCATTCCATTCCATTCCATTCCTCTATGCAAACAAATGGGTTGGTCATTTGTCAGGTCCATTGGGGTTGCAAATCCATCCCTCATTGTAGCAGCCCCTCCCCTCCCATTGCACTACCGCACATCACTGGAATTCTGTCTCTGTATGCTCCCTTGCCTATATTCTAATGCACATGGGCAGCACAGGTTCATTATCCATGAATGCAACACCTAGTGACACCCCTAGGTGTCATCCAAGTAGTGAGTTAGAGCTGCCTCCTTCTCCAGGGTGGGCGAGCTCTGAGCAACTGTTCTATCCCATCCTCTTCTTTATTTATTTTTTATTATTTAGCGTTCTTGAGACAAACCCCTTTTCAGGGGGGCACTGATTGATAAAGAACACAAGTGGGCCTTTCTTCCTTGGTGAAAAAGAAAAAAAAAAACATCCTGTGACTGTAATTCTAGCTCTCTCAACCCTTTTTTGTCCAGCACTCAAAGTGGCCAACACCATATGTAGTTTAAGCATGGCACGCAGCAGAAAAAAAAATGATTTGAGAGAAATCCACAAACTGTTAATTTCTAGAGAGGTTGCCAGTCTAGAAAAATGGGTCCCTGGCAGTCTTTTTGTGGATAAATGCTGACATTCTTATTAAATTTGCAAAGGAGTCTGAGGGTTCTTTATTCCATTTCACATCTGGTAACTTGTGTAAGTAAGCTAGTCCAAAAACACCTTAAATTACAAATTGGACTAGAAATCACATGAACACAATTCAAATAACATGAAAGAACATTACATTAAAGGAGAATAACTACATGTAGCTCCCACTGTATTTCATTGTAGAAGTAATAGAGTGCAGTTTTTCATTATACCACAAGGTGGAGATCTTTTCAGGAATATAAAAGATAATTTTGAAAGTGAAAAAGAAGACTGAAACAGGGAGCTGAAGGGAAAAAGGGCTGTGCAGCATGACTGGATTTTCTTTGCTAGTGCTTTGGGACAGGGAAGTGAAGTAGCAGTTTGTGTCTGTTGTTGGTCTTTCGGCTTTTCCCGGTAAGGGGTCGCCACAGGGAACTCCGGTTCGCTAATGATTGGCAGTAAATTTTTATGAAATGCCGAGGTGCCAGCTTGACGCCCAACCTTCAACGAAGGCACGCCCATTTATGCACGCATGTCTTTCGAACGCTACCCAACCGCAGGGAGGACATGCAGACTCCACACAGAAGGCACTCCCAAGCCCAGCTGAGAATCGAATGGGAGAACCTCTTGCTGTGAGGTAACAACGTTACTGCCGTACCACCACTGCATTGCAGCAGTTTGTGTCTGTCTTTTGCTTAAATCCTGGATGATGGTATTTTATGGAATCAGGAGAGAAATCTGAAACCAGTAGTTCCACGCCTGCACATGATTCAGCAAGAAAGGAGTTCCTTTGGGGCCTAGTACAGAGAAGCCATAGATGATTACCAGAGTTCTGGCAGGTGATTTTTCTACTTTTCTCATCAGAGGAACCATGGTGCCTGGTCACTTGGATATTCTGGATGGAGTAGTGAGAGACTCTGGACATCATTTTATATTTTTATAAGATTGTGGTCACCCCCAAATGCTTTGTGGATTACAAATAACTGGGATCCATATGAGCTCCAACATGGGCCCCATCATGATGGCAGCAAGACTGTAAGTAATCACTGGCCAGTGAACAGGGTATAATAGAGTGTTTCATAGTTGGTCTGTTTAGAATTGATCAAGGGGATTGAGGGTGTTAGTATTGCCAAATGACATTGCATTTTCTCATATTTGTATTGTTGCACTATAAATCTTCATGGTTCAATGACATTGTATTTTGCTCGTGTTAGTACTGCTGCCTTCAGAAACTTTGCTGCTCAATGGCATTGTATTTTCTCATATCTGTATTGCTGTATTATAACTCTTTTATTGATTAATGACATTGCAGTTTTCTACTGTGTTTGTATTGCTGCATTATAAAACTTTACTGCTCAGTGATATTGCCTTCTGTGTGCAGGTTTGGATGTCAAGACCTTTTTCTGTTGAGATCTGGGGAAGAGGGTGGATGTATGGCTTCATTGCATGCATATCTCACCTTGCCTTATTGGTAACTGGTGCACTGTTGAAATAATTTGTTTGTGGATGTGCTATTGCCTTTTAAACTAGTTGTGTCACCTAGAAAAAAAATCTGTTATTCTTTCCACCTTGGTGTATTGGGCCTAATAGGGGTGTCACCAGAGTCAGGTAGGAAGGAACCCATATCTACTTCAGCTACATCTGCGGGTGCGCTACATTTGGGGGCTCATCCGGGATTGCCTGTACTGCGTTGGACTCCACCGTATTCCCCTGTATATGTGGAAAGCAAATCCAGCAGGAACATGAACCCAGAAGTAGCTGCTAATTGGTGCAACAAGCACAATGCTCAGTCAGAGCACTGCTTAGTTCTGGTGTTGCCAGGGGTCACATGGACTGATATGCAAATACATCAAGTCACAGGATCCTTACCAGTTGTAGGGCATGGATTTTTATTAGACAGCACTATGGACCCTGCTGAGCAGAGCACATTGGCCTTATTAGAATGGAAAAGTCCTTTAGTGTATGAGCACATACCTTTGAGTTTACAATTTTCAGGGGAGAGTGCAGTCCATGTGGTAATCCCTGAGAAGTGCACTACCTCAGCAACAGAGAAAATACCTGTGGAAGCTATTCAAGTAGGTCAGAACCTTACACCAGAAGCTGTAGCTTCACTGCCCATAAATACTATAGGGCCTGAACTTTTGAATGCTTTGGGAAGTATTGTAAAAAAAAATGCTTAAAGCCTACACAGCCATGGGTTTGGCTACTGCAAATTGCGTTTCTTTTCTGGCAAACAACCCACACCTCAGGGAGAGGAAGATTTTGAATCCTGGATGGATCAGGCTTCACAAGCCCTAGAGGAGTGGGATATCCCAGAATCTCAGAAGAACCAGTGGATAGCTAAAAGTTTAAAGGGATTAGTTGTGGATACCATATGTAACCTAAGGATGGGTAAGCAAGATTGCATGGCCAGGGACTAATTAGGAGTACTGCAGGATGTGTTTGGAAGGACCGAGAGGACTGCTGACCTACTGTATAAGTCTGAACATACATACCAAGAAGTATTACATTAAGCGATTAGATAAACTGCTCCACCAAATCATCCTAAAGAATGGGATGGATCCGAAAGTAGCTTACCAAATACGGATCGGACAAATTTTACAGGGAGCTCAAGCTATGGACCACATTGTGTGGAAAATGAGGATGAGAAATAGGGAAGAGACTCTAACATTCTCAGTTGGTTAAAGAGGTGAGGGAAGAGGAAGCCCTTTATGAAGCCAAATCTCAGTGTTCAACAGCAACTAAAACAGTAAGTGAACACCAGCAGGAGCCTATAGCCATGCTCACTACTCAAACATGAGTCATGGCCCAGTGTGTCTGCAATGTAGAGGTGTCACAGTTGCAGATGCAGGTGTCTTCCCTGACCGACGCCATAGCTCAAGTCACCAAGACAGTTGCAGAATTGCAGATAGCCGTGGTAACTTTATCTGAAGGAAGAAATACATCAGCTAGAACCTCCACGAAAGGACTCCAGAATTAACCGAATCAGCCAATGTTCAGAGTTCCTACCAGATTTTATTTTTACTGTGGGGATGCAGGACACATAAAGCAACAGTGTCCTAATGCAGAGAACTTGAAAAAAGTGAATTAACTATTATTGGCTAGTGTAATGCAGGGAAACTTCAAAGGGCCTCAGTGAAGGAGCCAGCTGAGTGCCCAGTTACAAACAGCTCCATAAAATCTAACATCAAGAGTCAGCAACCTGGATCTCCTCTCCACACAAACCCTTGTAATAGGGGAGAGAAACTACCTGCTATGCACACTTCTAGCTCATCTGCGGTGAACAACCGAATTGGAAAGCCATCTCAGCATCTGAGACCACGCGAAGCATTACTAAGCAATAGTCTTATCCATTACAATTGAGAGGTCAACCAGTGGTATCTCAACCACATGCTGACTGTTGTACAGCTGAACAGCACCAGAACCAGAAACTACCCAATGCCCTACTGGGACCATCCCCTGTCATGTCAGTAAAAATAAAAGGAGTGTATAGTAAAGCACTGTTGGATACTGGTGCACAAATCACCATTCTGTGCAGAGACTTTTACCAAAATATTTAAAGCATTTGCCACTTGAAAAGTTAGAAGATTTGGAGATCTGGGGGCTAAATGACACAAAGTTCCCTTATGATGGTTATGTCTCACTCAAGTTAGAATTTTCCACTTCAGTTGTTGGGTCAACAGAAGTTTTTGAAACACTCTCTGTTGTGTGCCCCAGGCCAAAAGAAAAGGATTTAGCATCTATTTTAGTGGGGACAAATACTGACCTTGTCAGAAGAATGCTAATGCCTCAGTTAACCCAGGAACACCCAACACTACATCCTCTCCTGAGACCAGTTTTCTGTGCCTTCAAAGGGAGAAGGATAGTAAGAAAGATGAAATTGGTTATGTGTGGACCCTGTGTGGGAAAGAGCATATCATTCATCCTGGTCAGGTCACCTGCTTGAGAGCCAAAGTGAGGATGTGTGGACAAACAATTTCCTCTCATCTCATGATGGAAATGGATCCAGAAAGTGGCTTGCCACTGGGGTGGAACTAGTCCCAGAAGTTTGGCATGTGTACAAGTTAAAGCATCCTTATGACACTTTGCCTGTGGGGTTAAAGAATAAAGGAAGTACTTCCATTGTCCTGCGTTCACAACTGCGTTTGGGAAATGTTTATGCTGCCATTCCCTTACCTGCTTCTGTGTTGACTAGGAATGAGAGCAGGGCCAACGAGTTGAATCTGGAAGATATTGATATAGGAGGTGGTCTCTTGCCCCCTGAGTGGCTAACCAGAGTTAAAGAGCTACTAATGAAAAAGAAAAATTGTTTTTCTACTAGTGAACTAGATGTGGGCTGCACAAAAAGTACAGAACACTGAATAAGAGTAAAGGAGGATGGGCCTTTCAGGGAACATTCCAGAAGAGTAGCTCCAGGAGACCTGGGGGACTTAAGAAACCATTTGGAAGAACTAAAAGCCGCAGGGATAATTTGAGAGTCAAGAAGTCCATATGCCTCTCCCATTGTCGTTGTCAGGAAAAAGAATGGGTCAATTCGCATGAGTGTTGACTATCATACTCTGAATCAGCGAACCATTCCAGACCAGTACACAACTTCCCGGATTGAAGATGCTCTAAATTGCCAGGTTTGCAGTAAATGGTTCAGTGTGTTAAACTTAAGGAGTGGATACTATCAAATCCCTATGAACCCAGAAGATAAAGAGAAGACTGCCTTCATCACCCCTCTGGGATTTTTTTAAGTTTGATCGCCTCCCTCAAGGTTTATCAAATGCACCGGCAACTTTCCAGAGAATCATGGAAAGAACAGTTGGAGACATGCATGTCCTGGAAGTCTTAGTCTACCTGGATGATATCATTGTCTTTGGGAGGACCCTAGAGGAGCACAAAAAAAAAACTGATGAAGGTATTGGACAGGATTGAGAAGGAAGGCCTGAAGTTGTCATTGGACAAATGCAAGTTCTTCCAACCTTCAGTGACCTATGTGGGACATGTAGTGTCTGCGAATGGGATATCCACAGATCCTAGAAAAGGTGAAGCAGTGACATCTTGGCACAGACCAAAAACTATCACAGAGCTGTGATCTTTCCTGGGGTTATGCAGTTACTATAGAAGGTTTGTGGAAGGATTTTCAAAGATAGCAAGACACCGCAACTATTTGCTCTGAAATGATGAGAAAGCAGATGAGACAGAACCTAAGGGACCGATAGGTTCTAAAGAACTCATCAAGAGTTGTTAGGCTCTTGAGTGTGAAGAGTCATTTGAACAGCTTAAGTATTGCCTCACACATGCCCCTGTGCTGGCATATGGTGACTCAACAAAGCCAAACACTTTACATGTGGATGCTAGCAGGGATGGCTTCAGAGGAGTCCTTTACCAAGAGTATGACAAGAAGCTGGACTTGTGGCTGTTATCAGTCAGAGTTTATCCCCCACAGAAAGAAACTACTCTGCACACAAGCTGGAATTCCTTGCCTTAAAGTTTGCGGTAGTGGACAAGCTGCATGACCATCTCTATGGGGCTGAATCTGAAGTGCAGACTGACAACAATTCTCTGACATACATCCAGACCACTGCAACGCTAGATGCTACTGGCCGAAGATGGATGGCTACTCTATGCAGCTATAATTTCAGTTTGAAATATCACCCAGGACACAAAAATGGAGATGCTGATGGTCTGTCCAGAAGACCTCAGGGAGATTTACACCCTGACGATGAGTGGGTGGAATTTCCAGCACCAGGGGTGAGAGCTATGTGTCAGATTACCACCTGATATCAACACACTGAATGCTGGGCTCAGAAGTTGGGTCTGTCTGCAGCATACCCCAAGCTTACTGTAATCTGGTCACTTTACAGGCTTCATCACTACCAGCTTTGAGTAACAGTGACCTCAGGAGAGATCAAAGAGAAGACCCCTTAGGTGAGCTGGTGGTAGCTGCTTTAGAGAACAAACAAGTTAATATGCTTCACAGGGATATTCATCCTCTGGCAAGACATTTGGCCAAAGAATGGGACAGACTCCAGGTACAGAATGGACTAGTGTATAGGAGATCTCCAAGTGCACTCGGCAGTGAAAAATGGCAATTGTTGCTTCCTCAGAAGTATAGGGAAGTAGTACTCCAGTCATTGCATGGTGAACAAGGTCATCTTGGTTATAACAGAACTATGAGTCTGGTATGAGACAGGTTCTACTGGCCATGCATGAAGCAAGATGTTGAGGATTATTGTCGTACATGTCTTCATTCCATTAGACAGGGTCTACTGGCCATGCATGAAGCAAGATGTTGAGGATTATTATCGTACATGTCTTCGTTCCATTAGACAGGTTCTACTGGCCATGCATGAAGCAAGATGTTGAGGATTATTGTCCTACATGTCTTTGTTCTATTAGACAGGTTCTACTGGCCATGCATGAAGCAAGATGTTGAGGATTATTGTCATACATGTCTTCGTTGCATTCAGAGAAAGACTCTGCCGACCAAAGCTGGCTCATTGGGTCAAATGGAGAGCACTGGATCCATGGAACTAGTCTGTATAGATTTTCTGTGCATTGAACCGGATGAAGGCAGGATCAGTAATGTGCTGGTGGTAACAGACCACTATACCCGATATGCTCAGGCATTTCCCACTCATGATCAAAAAACTATTACAGTGGCGCAACTACTAGCTGAGAAGTTCTTTGTACACTATGGCCTGCCAAAAAGGATACACTCTGATCAAGGACGTGATTTTGAGAGCAAGCTTGTCCATGAACTACTCACTCTGTTGGGAGTCCAAAAAAGCTTCACCACTCCTTATTATCCTTAAGGGGATCCTCAGCCTGAGCGTTTCAACAGAATTTTACTAGACATGTTGGGGACACTACCTCCTGAGAAAAAGAGTCAATGGAGTAGACATGTAGCCACTGTGGTGCATGCTTACAACAATACTAAAATGATGCTACAGGATTCTTGTCTTACTTCTTAATGTTTGGAAGAGAAGCTAGTCTTCCTGTTGACATCACCTTTGGGGTCACAGCTGATGATACACCCATGTGATCTCATGGCAGTTATGTGGAGAGACTCAAGAAGAACCTCAGACAGGCTTATGAGCTTGCTGAAAAATCAACAGGACAAAGACATCAGTGAAACAAGGCTCACTATGACAAAAAAGTAAAGATGCATGACATGCAGCCAGGGGACAGAGTTCTTTTGAGAAATTTGGGATTACAAGGAAAACATAAACTAGCTGACCACTGGGGGTCTGAGATTTACATAATTTGCTCTCAGCTACCTAATATCCCCGTCTACCAAGTTTGCCCTGAGGGAAAAGAAGGACCCATTAACACCTGGCACCACAACAACTAAATGCCTTTGGCAAAATCAGTGAGACTCATGAACCCGGAACCCAGAATGGCTCAGCGGAAGTCTAATTCAAGGCAATCCAGAAGGCTAAGGTGGAGAGGAACTATCCCCTCTAATGTTCAAGAGCCTATGCTCCCTCCTGCTAAAGGAGTGGAGGACAGTGATGATGACTGGGGTTTAAGTAGGCTTTTTTATGAGGATGTTCAAGACCCCGTGGGCTGTAATCTCAATGTAAATGCACCAGAATTCGTTCCTTGTCAGTTTGAGCAGCCCAGACCTAACAATAGACTAAGTAATGTTTCTGTGCCTCTTACAGAACCTGATACTGATGGAGGCCCCACAATGCAAACTTCAGAAAATAGTGCTGAGGACAGTTATACCATTATGGAAAACGAAAGTGAAGTACACAATATGCCTACTGAAGAACTGGACATTGAATGTGATGTGAGTGACAAATCTTTTGAACAAAATTCCTTAGCTGTCTCTTCTGAACCAAAACTTCAGAGACTAATTTAGCCCCCACAGCGACTTACATATAACAGTTTGGGACATAGTACACAGGAGCCTGTGACCACAGCTCATTGGAGAGTCTGTGCCCATAATCCCTATGCCTCCTGCTCCAGTGGTGACACCCCATCACAAATTAAGCATAAGGCTGATTACCCTTGGTGGAATGTACCTTTTGAATGCAAAAATATTGTTCAGTTCTTGTGGGGACCCAAGAATTTCAAGTAAGGGGATAGTGTAGCTCCCACTGTATTTCATTATAGAAGTAATGAACTGTAGTTTTTCATTACACCACAAGGTGGAGCTCTTTTCAGGAATGTAAAAGACAATTTCGAAAGTGAAAGAGGAGACTCCAACACTAGCTGAAGGAGGGAAGACTGAAACAGGGAGCTGAAGGGGAAAAGAGCCTTGTAGCATGACTGGATTTTCTTTTCTAGTGCTTTGGGACAGGGAAGTGAAGTAGCAGTTTGTGTCTGTCTTTTGCTTAAATCCTGGATGATGGCATTTTGTGGAATCAGGAGAGAAGTCTGAAACCTAGTACAGAGAAGCCATAGATTATTACCAGAGTTCTGGCAGGTGATTTTTTCCTACTTTTCTCATTAGAGGAACCACGGTGCTTGGTCACTTGGATATTCTGGATGGAGTGGTGAGAGGCTCTGGCCATCATTTTATATTTTTATAAGATTGTGGTCACCCCCAAATGCTTTGTGGATTACAAATAACTGGGATCCATATGAGCTCCAACTTGGGCCCCATCATGCCATCAGCAAGACTGTAAGTAGTCACTGCCATTGAACAGGGTGTAATAGAATGTTTCATAATTGGTCTGTTTAGAATTGATCAAGGGGATTGAGGGTGTTGGTATTGCCAAATGACATTGCATTTTCTCATATTTGTATTGTTGCATTATAAATCTTCATTGTTCAATGATATTGCATTTTGCTCATGTTAGTACTGCTGCCTTCAAGAATTTTGCTGCTCAATGACATTGCATTTTCTCCTATCTGTATTGATGTATTATAACTCTTTTATTGCCTAATGACATTGCATTTTTCTCCTGTGTTTGTATTGCTGTGTTATAAAGCTTTACTGCTCAGTGATATTGCCTTCTTTGTGCATGTTTGAATGTCAAGACCTTTTCTGTTAAGTTCTGGGGAAGAGGGTGGATGTATGGTTTCATTGCATGCATATCTCACCTTGCCTTATTGCTAACCAGTGCACTGTTGAAATAATTTGTTTGTGGATGTGCTTTTGCCTTTTAAACTAGTTGTGTCACCTAGAAAAAAAAATCTGTCATTCTTGCCACCTTGGTGTGTTGGGCCTAATAGGGGTGTCACCAGAGTCAGGTAGGAAGAAACCCATATTTACTTCAGCGGGTGCACTACACTATACTTGTGTGCAAATAATATTCTGTGGCTTACATTCCTGTGATAGAACAAACACATAAAAAAGAACATTAGAACTGTGACTGTTTGTCAGAAGAAAGAAAATGAAACAAAATCAAAACATGAATTATTATACAGTTTCCATTTTTGACTAATTTGTGGCTATCTGTTATCTCTACAGAATTCACATTTGTAGGAACTAGCTGAGTGCATCCTCATTCTGTTATGAGTTTTGATAACGTCTCATTTCTGATTAATTCTGAAAGATGTTTCTCCTACACTTGGCTGAATGTAAGGTGGTCAGGATCAAACTTGTTGAGCTCTCCTCCCTGAGGTATAAGTGCCTGATCACTTTACACTGGAATTCACCATTACTGAGGCTTCTCTTAATGCAAGATCAGATTTCTCAAATGCTTTGTATGATTTATCAAGCAGAAGTTTAAACCAGTTTTCTGCATCTGATTAAAGCTTCAGTGAATTAAGACTCAGCAAAACATACTGAAATGGCTGCCAGATTATAGTAAAATCCCCATTATCCAGGACTCATTCAACTGGCACTTTCAAGCAACCGGCATTTGATTGGCACGTATGCTGGCATACGAGCCAATCAAAAATCACAAAGCATATTTCAAGCAACCGGAACATACACTTAACCAACATCTACCAATCCCCATGGGTGCCGGTTAAGCAAGACTTTACTGTATTCCTATTAGTGGGGTGTACACTTCTAAAAGCTTACTCGCACTTCTGGGTTAAAGGAGGTCTACATTAAGGTTACATTACCACTACCCATTCCACTCCATTGGTAGTGGTATATAGAAATTGCCTCTCTACACACTAAAAGTAGGTAGCGTTCCAATTGTAACAACCAGTTCAAAATGAAGACCACTGCAGCTAATATAGTGAGACACCTGGCCTTTTGTATAAATAAAAGTTATGTACTTAACATTATGATAGCTTTATAAAAGAATAATTTTCATTAAACAGTAGAACTTAATCTGCAATAATTAGGCTTTGCAAGTAAAATAAATCCAAGACTACCAGCTGTGTACCTCTTTCCCATCATGCATTACTCTCTTTCCATTTTTAAGGTTCTACAAGAATGCCCCACATATATATATATATATATATATATATATATGTACATATATATATATATATATATATATATATATATATATGGTTCTACCTGACTTCATCGACACGCCAAACATCGACACAAGAAATCGGAAGCATGAAGCGAAGTGCAGAAGAGACCCGACCGTGACCCACCCAGAAGACAGATAAGAGAGACCCCAGACCCGGCGAAAGCAGTTAGGGTTGTATGTGAGGTTTAGTGTGGGTTTGCAGGGATTTTGGTGTGCTTGTGTTGTGTATGTGGTTTTTGGATGGGGAATGTGTTTTGTTTGTTGATTGTGGTGTGTGAAGTGTATACGGTTTGGTGTTTGTGTACCGTCGGTTATTTATTTTATCGTCGGTATGTTTTTTTGTTTTTTTGTGTTGGTCGTTTATGTGTTTGGTGATTGCGTTGTCGGTGTTTTGGTGTTTCGGTGAAGTCAGGTAGAACCATATATATATATATATATATATATTTATATATATATAAAAAGGATAAGGCAAGTGAGATAGGAAAAAAGCTGAGGGATAGCAGGTGGATATGCTACCAAAGATGAATGACCACCTCATAGCTCTATAATTTTGGTAAGTATATAAATATTGTATTGGATAAGAACAGAATCTTCTTTGGTGATCTGTAGGGTGAAATACTTCAGGAAATGTAGCTTGTTGGTCAAGGGGTATGATTCTCATTTTGAGTATGACAGGTCTTGAGTTCAAATCCTAGACAAGCCCAGTGTTTATGTCAATGACTGAACAGGTAGTGTACTCGGCTTTGGTGCTAAAAGCTTAAAAGGCTGTGGGTTCTATTTCCACATTAAGGTATAAGGGGTGGGTTTGACATGATGGTTGAGTTCTGACCTCAGGTTATTGCCTAGGCTTAAAAAGGACCTTCAGGGCACTTAGCCTAGTATTTACCTGTGAACCTATGAACTTATGAAATACATGCTTAATCTTGCTAAGTGGTTTTATCCATGGAAAGATACCCAAAAGAAAGTAATCTTGAAAGAAGTCTGGCTGCAACGTTCAGCTAACAGTGCTTCTAGAAGTCCATGAAGTCAAAGTTTTTGTTATGCACATCATCTAAGATGACATTATGGAAAAAGGTAAAAGGTGGAGGCACTGTTCTAGTAGAGTGATCATTATAGTTGAATACAGAGCTCTTCCATATCTTTGACTAAATGCAATACAGTTGGACTAACATCAGGAAAGGACATGACTGGTAACTATTTATTTATTTTATAAAAGGAGCCAGTTGATTTTCTTGGCAGAAAAAAAAAAAATTTTTAACTGTACAAAATGTAAGTTAATTGCATACATCTGAACAATGTAGAAATATTCACCACAGCTAGAATCGCCGGGGATGACACTGGCGAATTGACTGTACAACAGATTTTAAATTAGGGTCTGCAGCAGCAATGTATATAAGCAATGGATTAATTCTAATATAACTCTGGAAAAAAAGAGTTTGAAAGAAAACAGTAAGTCTGAAATTCTTCTAACTGAAGTAACTGGCACCAGAAAGAAGGTCTTGCAGGACAACAGTTTCAGTTCATCCAAAACTGTTGTTTTAAGTGGTGAAAGGGTAAGCTACTTGCCCCTAAAATATTTTAGTTAGGGAAAGTATCCCTGGCATGAAGCCTGATCTGGAATGTCCAATGTAAGCTTTGCAGTCGTCCTCCAAAAAACAAAAAAAGGTAGGCCTGCAACAGGTAACCATGGATGTTGAAGAGGAGAGTGGCATTTGAATCAAGAGAGCTGGTGACATCTGAGATAACCTGATCACATGTACAAATGGGAAACAGGAGTTGATGAATGATTGGAACAAAACACAGAATTTTATGTTCTTAAAAGCACCTTATCTGTTAAGGAAATGTCCAACTGACACCAACAGACTTGTATACAGATGAGGAATTAATAGTGTAATTGTGTGTTCCATTGTGCTGGCTTTAATAGCGTTACTGTCATTCAGACCTGTTCACGCTGTGTGCTTCATATGACTACAGCAACATTTGCCAGTTATATCCATGCAGCTTGCTGCAATCAAAGCTATTAAAGGTAAGCCAGATGCCATTATAAAGATGTGGCAACAATATTTAAACGTAATGTAAATGGCCATATTCATCAATGTAACAGTGCCATGGTGTGACTGTACCTGTTCTGTTACTAATCTAAACACAAGGAACACTGAAGCAATGGTAAATAACAGGTATTATTTGCTAAGGGTATTTCCAACCTAAAATCACATTAGAATGCTCTGACTGGCTAACAGTCTAGAGCAAACTGGTGATAACCCAATCTGCTAAACCAGGAAGCAATATAAGGAAATGACTAACACATGAGCCTTAATGTATAGTACATACATACATTTGTGTGCCCTAAAATATGATGGAGGACCTAATCTGAATGAAACGTTTCTGTATTTTTGACCTATTCTTGCGTCATGGCCAGTTGCTTGAATGTAGGGATCTAAAAGTAAATTGAACTTCACATTTTTAAATCTGCCTTTCTCCAACTGACATTTCATTCTTAACGGAAACGTTTATAGTGAAAGTGACACCCATGCTGCATATAGCAGTTTTTTTTAAAAATACTAATAGGTTGTGAATATCATTAAATGTCCAACCTTGTCAGTTTATTATAATAGGCCTGGTGTTATTATGTGCTTGTTATATGGAAAATATCTACCTCTAAACAAAGTTTTCATCAACTGTGAATACAAATTTATGCTTTTTACTTATTATAAAAAAAAAAAAAGAAAGAAAAGAAAATGTTCTCTTTATCATTGATAAATATTCTAATACATGTTATCTTCTAATTCCTATTTGCCCCAGTTAAGTTGTTTGTCTTGCATGTACTGCATGTTTCTGATGTAGCTGTGATGGTCACATAACACCTGCATCTTTCCAGTGTAGAACCTTTGGCAGCTGAAACCTGCAGCAGTAGCATCTGTGCTGGGTGCAAGGAATGTCATATGGCTGTCCTCAGCAGCACCAGTGATTCAAGGCAGAAGTGTGCAGTATGATGGAAAACCTGAATCCCGTCTATATACTTCCCCGAAATGGGGACATGCATATGTACTCATGCATTTGAGATGATGCAGGTCAGGAACTACTGGAAAATGGTCTTTATCTGTGACTTCAGAAATACCTCTGGTAGCCCACAAATGATGCCTGGGAAGTACCCATGGCCACTATGCTCACTCCTATCATTGTTTTCTTTAGTGGTACTGGCAGGTTACAAGTAATACTAGGTTAAGTATCACAGCATGGGGTGGCAGTGACAGCTATAGCTTCATGTAATACTAATCTACAAACTGGTGGAATGTGAGAACTATACAGAGGAAGCTTATATGATCTATGGTGTTTCATGCACCATCATCTCTGAACTGCTCACTCTGAGATGCACTTTATCTGTGAATTGGCTTTATATGGGGTGCAATTTAATCCACATTGAACACCATTTAATAAAATACTACTTAACTCAAGATTTGCAAACTTTAAAAAACTGTGTGTGTCTGTATGTATGTGTGTGCGTGTGTGTGTATATATATATATATATATATATATATATATATATACGGTTTAATTCACACCTACCATCTTTGGAATGTCACACCATTAGCAGCCTACACAGAGTTGGATCATGAGCATTTTCCAGACCTCAAAATCCATGAGCATTTTCCAAAACTCAAGTAAAAGAATGAAAGCCAAACAAATGTAAACATCAGTTAGGACTGTTAAAGAGCAGATATTAATGTGTTCAGCAAAATGTATTCTTTACAATGATGCTGGTCAGTGCAGTCACAGGCTTCCTCGATTCTGTAATATATAATAATGCATAAAAATCTGGAATATTTTTCTCTAAATTTTCACAAAGAGCATATTTCAACTGTAAAACCTGGACATATAGTGTCAGCATTTACATTTAGAAGAGTTTGGTTTTTGCATGATGGCAAGAAATTCCTTTGGGTGCTATATTATTTTCAGAACTATGAACAAATATGCGTATATGGATAATTAATAATGAAAGTATCTCTCAATCTGTACATCTTACAGTGAGAGTATCAAATACAGGTTTTCTCTAACACCATCTAAGGTCTCACTAGATGAAATGCTATATAGGCTCTAGATCAGTTGTTTTTGGAAATATTACTGTACAAACAAAAATACTGCATATTTTCATAATTACTAGCAAACATATGACAATATACATTGTACTGCTCAGTAACATGTAACCCAGTTAGGAAAATATGAAGGTGAACATTGAATATGTGAATAACAAATACAAAACTATGGTTAATCTCTCCAAAACTGTTTTATTTCTTATATTGTGCCCTTTCACATGTTACTGCTTATTTCATAAGTGCAATTAAGGAATCTAGTCCCTAAAGTAAGGAGGCATAAGGAGATGGGTACCAAAAGGAAGTTTATAACATGGGCACTAAAGGAATAAATGAATTAAGCATTCAACTAAATTTCATATTTTATCACCCTCACTATATTAAGATGTTATGATTTAGTTGGAACAGTTAGTTCTTTTACATCTGATGAAATATTTTAGGGACTGTACTAACAAAGTTTGAGCTTTCATTTGTCTTCCAAAGCATATGCAAATAACTTGCGACACAAGATAACTTCTGCTTCACCTATTTACCTTTTCTATCTTTAACATTTAGGTGGTCTTTCGTAAAGACCCCTGATCATGGTTTCCAAGCATTAAATTTAAAACTTACACTGCCTCTCCCATTGTTATACTGAACTGTTTTTGGTGTCTGCACTTTTCATTATTACTGTCTGTTCATCCACAATACATTTTATCAAACTATTTGTCGTTGCTCGTGTTCGTAGTTCTAAGCATTTTTATTATATACTTCACTGGGTTGGCTGTGCTTTTCTCACTTTTTGCAACCATTAGTTTTAACTACCTTTTTCTTGATTTGGTACAGTTCTCTATAGAGTTGCCCAGTATTTGGATGGCCTTCTCTTCAATGTGAGAATAATTACAGCAGTTCAAATGTTTAGAGGAGGGATGAGTAGTTTAATGCCGGGTGGCCACGATGGTTCAGTGGTTAGTGTTGTCGCCTCACAGCAAGAGGTTCCCTGGTTTGATCCGTGGCTGGGGTGCCTTCTGTGTGGAGTCTGCACGTCCTCTCTGTGGTCGCGTGGGTTTCCTCCGGGTGCTCCGGTTTCATACCAAAAAAATGCTGTAGGTGGATTGGACACTCTAAATTGGCCCTAGGTGTGAGTGCATGTGCATGTGTGTCTTCTGTGGAAGGTTGGGCGCTAGGCTGGCAACTCAACACTGTAAAAACTCCCCTGCCAATCATGAGCGGACAGGTGATCCGCTGTGGTGACCCCTAACCGGGAAAAGAAGAAGAAGATGAGTAGTTTAATGCCACATAGGTTAATGATGGTAAAGGCTCCAAACATGAAATGCTCCCAAGTGTTATGTTTTCCTTTTATGTATTTCTCATTTATTGTGCTCTAATAACTATATTTGCAAAAAAACAAAAAAATATATACTCCTATCCAGTTCTACTGCTCATGAGGATGTGTATCATTCTAGCAGTTTGAAATACATGTAGGACATTGGGGGGGGGACTGGAGAATATATTATTAACAAAATAAATTTACATGAACATAGATAGCCAAAAAGAAATCACAAAAAGGTAAATAAACCGCCAAATGTAGCATTAGTTTCATAGTTCGAGTTCTTGTGTTTAGTTTCTAGAGCCATTAGAACATTGACTCCAGGTATGAAGGCAAATGCTCTTTTCAGGAGTTAAATTATTCTTTTAAATGTTTTTAAAGATTTCAACGTTTTATGTTAGTTAATTTTGTAAGCAAGACCCAGTTTACTCCTGATTTAGTGCTAAGCAGTTGAGTAATGACCTGAGAATTTCAGATGCTCTAAATAAAATATCCTGGCAGTCAGGGATACATTTTCTGAATTTCCTCTACACACATTCTAAATAGGATAAATTGACCTTGCTATGCAAACAAAATAAAGAATTATAGTCATCTATTGATCTAACATATGTGACCTACACCTTAGTGAACAGATTGGGGAACCTCAACGTCTGAAGATCATGCAATGTCTGAAGATCATGCAAGTTATTAGTACACCTAAATCCTTGATGACATCAACAGTGGACACAGCAGTATCCTTTGTGAGGTCATCCATCCCTGGTAACTATCATATTGACAACACACTCCTTAGAGTTGACCCAGTAGTCAGGGACTTGGGGACACACATAGATAATAATCTAACCTTTGACCATCATGTGTCTACAGTGGTGAGGAAATCATTCTATATTACACAACTTATAAACAAAGGTATGGCATTTAAGTCCAAGGAAGTCATTGTTTCACTGTATTCAGTATTCATCAGACCTATCACTAACTACAATTCCACCTTTGGTATGTACCTAACCAGGCATATCCACAGAGGTTCCTCAATAAAAGAATACAGGGCATAAGTAAAATGTCCTATGCAGACTGCCTCAAGACCTTATCCCTGTATTCTGTCTCCTACAGGCATTTGAGGGCAGATCTATGCCTGGCATACAGGGCATTGTCAGACCCCACTCTGATGGACCTCCTGCATATCCACAAAATAAACAGCACCAGGATTACTCATTCTAAAGACTTAAACCTTGACTGTGATATAAATAGGACCTGCTGGAGAGATAGGTATGTATCCCAGAGACTACCGCATCTATGGAACAGGCTCCTCATCTATGTAAAGCAAAGTTCCTCCCTAACCCAATTCAAATACAACTTGGACAATTAGATGGGAAACCTGAAATTCATCCCTGGTTTGGCACCTATGTCTCTAATGGACACAGGCAACCTGTAATGTAAATGGTTTGTCTCCCAGGCTCTAGCTTGTAAAGGTTTCATCTCCCAAGCCCCTGCTTACACTTATCAAGGGTACCAGAACTTGTCAGAGATTTGGGATGCATGGCTAGGCTTAACAAGACCCCTGTGGTTGTTAACCTAGTAAACACCTATGAACTGAACTCAGATTAAGTGAATCTATTGATCCAAAAGATTCGTAAGCTTGCACTTAATATGGTTCAAGTTTAGACCATGGGTATTTTGCTGGAGTACAACTTCAGTTAAATAGCTAAGTGAAAAAAAAATGTCAGCCTCATTTTAGTAAAGGTGCCAGTTTTAATATCAGCATATTTAGCTAAACAATGTGTGTGCAAAGTCAGGAAGAATGAAAAAATATACTGACAGTGGCAGTCCTAATACTGATTCCTGTAGGACCCAGAAGAAGCCTTAGACCTGGCTGAAGAATGGTCTTGAACATGGGCTCTGTTTCCTACCTGTCAACCAAATTTGGATCCACTTCACCAGCAACGTGCTCACAACCAAGCACATAATCCTATTAATAATTGTGTGTGCTGCTCATAGACACTTTGACAAGATCATGATATACAACATTAACAAACGAGTCTTTTACCAAGAGGCCCTATTCACTAGGTAATAGAAGTCAGTTAAGCACAAAAGAAGAGACCCCCTACTGTTTTTTCCTTCAAGTATTTGAAACTGATATCTCTCAATATAATTGATGAAAATGGCTATTAAAATTATTGGATGGTGATTCTCTGTTTTTGTAACATCCCCTTTTGTGAATTGGGACTGCTTGCTATTTTCCAGGTAGATGGAACAATTCTGTGCTGTATGAGGCTGTTAAATAATAATTTGAGGAAATCAAACATGAGCTGTGCAAAAGATGAATACATATTCCTGGGGTGTCATCCGGCCCTTTCCTACTGTTAATTTTAACCTTTAGCAAAGATGATTTAACCAAAAAAAAAAAAGAGTGGTAACAGGGAGCCTGCAATATGTAGTTTCAAATGAGCTTGTAGATTGATGTATGTTTGTTTTAGATGTCAGTCCAGCAAACAACTGTTAAAAAAAGTATTTTACATTAATATCATGATGCTTAAAAGTTTAGGGATGACCTTTAAAATAATTACACCTCTGCTGACTTCTAGATTAATAAAAAATATTTGTTGTCCTTTTTATTTGCTAGACATTCCCCCCCACAAACACATATACTGATATCTAGGTTTAGTGCTCTGAATAGCCTGATGGAGCTTCCTTACTGTCATATTGTATAGCTTTTGTTGTCTCTTTATTTGCATTTCTTGTACATTTTAAATCTATGCTTTTTTGTACTTGACCATATTTTGCTGACCTACCATTCCCCCAAGGGGGAAAATAGACATATTAGTGCCAAAGCTTTTGTAAAATATGTTAAGATATGCCTTACTTACAGACCTAAGCAATACCTAATACTGGTGTGCATTGTTGTTGCACGAGTCTGACCAGTCAGTGTAACTGCTGCCGATATGTACCCTGGAAATATTTAACCTTTTTAAAAATTAGGCAATCTACTTTCCTCACTAAGTTCCAGTAACTAAGGATAAGCAAATCAAAAAGCCATGTGGTCAGAGTTTTCAAGAGGGGGCTGGGCTTTAAACATGGGAACAAGCAAGGCCCAAACTGTTTACAAGAATCAAGTCAAGAATATTGTGATCATGTGTAGGGAACCAGATCCATTTTAACAAATTATGTAAAGAAAAGATTTCCAAAAATTAATTTTCCTTAAAATGTTTACAGCTGTTGGTGATCCAGTAAATATTGGGATAGTTAAATTCCCCTACATGAATAGTTGGTTTATTGTCCATCTAGGATGTGACAGAGCAGTTTTATTGTAACACATTTTGTCTAGTATTTTGATAGCATGAAATAATGACTGAGCTTTGTATTCTCACTACATTTTCAAATGCATTAACTAAAATTTCACATTCTGTATTTAAGGAAATAAAGCTGCATGAAAAGTTTGCCGCTAATGATTATTATAACACCCCCAGCCATTGAATATTTTTACAGACATTGGTAGCTACTCTATCTATATTGATGTTCACTTTCCAGTGCTTCATTAATAACAATTACCTTAAACCTATAGATAAACCAAGAGCTAAAGCTCATGAATCTTGTTGGATAGGCTCAGCCATTAGCATAATAAACATTTAAAGATTAATTGTCTTGAATTTGCATTGCTTTCAGGGGCCCTAAGATGAGGTGACTAATTTAAAATACCTTTATCATTAACTGAATTTTATAGCATACATTTGTAATTATTATAATAACCTTGGGGGAAAACCCCATCCACTTATTATGCAAGTAGCTGTACTCTCTGCCTTAAATTTTATAATAAACTCAGAGGTCACTGCATGTTGTGAGAAAAGGCATTTCCCTATCACAGCAGCTGTCTTTAAAATCCACAACCAGTCTTTGATGTTCTTTCTCAGGTGGTAATCATTTAAAAATAAACAAAACTTAAAAAAACAAATAATGCGGGACTACATGCATGTCTCCTCTTCATCTTCACTAAATTAATGTAGCATAATTGTTGCCCACACACATAAATTCCACACCCTGACAGTTGTTTGATGAGAAGAAGTGAGGCTCTAAACTCCTGTTTTCAATTGCAGAGGGAGGTGACCAGAAAAATTTGATGAAATGGCTTTAATAAAGACTTCTTCTAAGTTACTGGCATTCAGTTTTGAGAATAATTTGTATTTTTTGTGGGGGCAGAGGTGGGTGGTGGTCAGCAAGTACATGCAATTTAATTGCTAGACACATCTTTTTTGCACTCTCACTATGGTACAGCATGGGTTCTAAGGAGAAAGACCAGATGACATGGAGCGATGTGTATAAACAGGACACCATCTCATCTTCTGGACAGCTACTACTGTATAAGCAATGCACTATATCACTCCTGTCGTACCTTATTCACGAGGTATTAAATGTAGATGCTGCAACAATTAAATGCATTAAATGTTTTGTTACACAGTTGACAGTTTAAAAAGAAAATAATTACACAGGGTCTAAAAATAAATGTATTAAAGTTGTCTGCACCAAAATCCCTATTCATAAAATGATGTTAAAAGCCATAATTTTTGTGCAATGCTAAACTTAACTGTTGTAAACTCAGTCCATTACTGTACAAATTGTTGCCATAAAAGTATTTCATGGATTGCCAGAAAATGTTATATGAACTAAAAAAAAGTCATAGTAATGTTTGATTTTATTTATAAACCAAAGGGTAAAAAGGTCACAAAGAAAAACCACTTTGTATGAGCAAGAAATACCCTGCAAAACCAAGTCTTCACTGTGAAATAAATTAAACCTCCTGTAGTGGAAGCCCACGGTGTACACATATATATGTATGCGTGTGTGCATGTATGTACATACACACACACACACACACACACACACACACACACACACACACACACACACACACACATAAACACATTTTGTCTATGTGTATGTGTGCATGTGTGTGTGTGTGTGTGTGTGTGTGTGTGTGTGTGTGTGTGTGTGTGTGTGTGTGTGTATTTCCAGACATTTTTCTTCTCCCTCTTTTCCTGCAAGGGCATTGATCTCTTCTCTACAGTGATGAGGTTTATTGAGCCGGGCATTGATCTCTTCTCTGCAGTGATGAGGCTTATTTAGCCAGGCATTGTTCTCTTCTCTGCAGTGATGAGGTTTATTTAGCCTGATGTTTTCATATCTCAGTTTGCATAATTTCCTAATCATCAGTCTTTGCATAACCAGAGGAAGACTACAATTGCCACTTTGCTGACTACTTTGTTTTGTCACTTTTACTTACCTGTTTTTAGTGGTGCAGCAGGTGGTGCAAGGACTGTAGCACCAAACAGGGATATCAGTGACTCTGAATAAATGAAACTGATTCACTACTTTACTGCAGTGCTGTATGAGAGATTAAGACACAGAGTGAGTAGGGAGAGTTCTGATGAGTAGATCGTATGACTAAAGGCTTTTAGTATGGCTGACCGAGGCTCAGGACTGTAAAATGCTTGGGTGTAGATGACTAGATTCACTACGAGTAAAGGCTTGTAGTACAGGTGATTATGATTCACTCATACTAAAGAGTAGCCACACATGTAACTGGTATTCACTGTGTGTGATACAGTTTTCTAATGCCTTGCAGTGTGGGTGAATAGGACCTAGTGCTATAAAATGCTTTGGTGCAGGTGACTGGGTCACTACTAGTAAAGGCTTGTGGTTCAAGTGAAAGGAGTTCTTTAGGAGTAAAGGCTTTTAGTGCAAGTAATTAGCATACAGTTACACAACAGGGTTGCTACGTGTGTAACTGGGTTTGGTTTGGGTGACAGTGATGCAGTTTTATTAAAGCTGTGCAGTGCAATTGAAGTTGATCCCATGCTTCTAAAGGCTTACAGTGATACTGAATGAGATTCACTGTTGTTAAATTACTTCATCGTGGCAGACTGGGACTAAATGCAACAAAGACAGTTCAGTGCAGGTGTACAGGAGATGCTGCTGAATTTGTAAGGTGTAGCTGGGTATTTCAGAGGAAGAAGTCTTAAAAGTGCTTATCAAAAGGAAGAATGGCTTGGGTAGGTCTAATGGGGTGCAACCAAGGGAAGTGGGCTAAATGCATCGGGTCTATATTACCATATCGAATGGTAACAATGTCGAATGCTCATATGAGCGAAAATGCAGGAGAACAAATTTATTATTGTGGGGGGCTGTGCCCCCCAAACCCCCTGCTAAATATATATTCCAACTCTGAGGTTGCACAACAGTGAGGAAAGGGCAAATATTCCAATCCTCACTGTACCGCGACCCCAAAAAAACAACTTTGTTCTCATGCATTTACGCTCATATGAGCGATCGACATTGTTACCATTCGATATGGTAATATAGACTCAAATGCATCAACAGTAGCACACTCAAGGAACAAGACAGAAGCATTTATTTCTCTAATACTCACATACAACATTGTATCCATTTCTGTAGAAAATGCCAGAAACAGCACCATTATCTTGGAGATGCTGTGGAAGATGAAGATATTGTCAAAGTGTTTGGTATGGAAATATCTACACGGTCCAAATATAAGCCTGGCTGAGGGACCATAAGAAGGGGAAAATACATGGACAGTGCAGACAGAGAAGGTATTATGTTGGGGGGGTTAGAATGGAGCCTGGGACAAAGTTAGCTACTGACTTGGGGCAATTTCTAAAGGAAACGAGAGAATGCTGTTTCACAGAGTGTTGCTAAACAGGTGAACATGGATTGTGCCAGAAGCTGGCATCACCCTAATATGTGATGGAACTTAAACAAGAATATGTTGGTGAAAATCAGTAAAGAGACGGGCACCTACTAGAATGGAATTAAGTTTTAGATTTGACGTGTGGCTATTATGTCTCATTTCACTGGCATAACATATAGCTGTATAACACAGAGTGGTTAACCATAGAATGCTCTTTATTCACTGATAGGCACTAACAGAAATGGTCACTAGTTGTAATGGCTGAGATTTTCTCCATCCGTAGGTCAGTATGACTCCCTCTGTATTGTGTGATTGTTATATTACAGTTCTGCTGTACTAAGCTTCAGTAATGAATGCCATATGAGGGATGTCTTGAGTAATCAGAATTTTGACTTATACTATAGATTGGCAATCAGTCATGACAAAGCTTCATACTAAAACAAATCCCTTACAAAGCCCAACTATAAATTGGAAGCCTTGCACCTTGTTCTACATAGATTTATTTTCCTGTTATCACTTTCCCTGGACTGTTGCACAGTACTGAATACTATCTTGCTGGTCTAAGCTACTGTGGAAGAGTACAGGCCCCACGATTAACTTGGATCGGTTACTGACATGTTGGTAATTACTTGCCTATAAGGCTTCAGGTGGGTAAGGAAACTATAATACTAATGTTAATAAAAAAATCATGTTAGGTGCAATGGTCTATTTGCTTGGAAATTTGTTGGACTCTGGTGAAAATTCTGCTATGAACATACTCAGCAGCTACTGGCATTTGTGACAAGAGAATAGTTACAGTAATATCACAAGATAAAATCATTGCAGAAGTTTCCCATTTAAAATTCAAAATTCCTAGTTAAGCAACCAGACATACCTCTCAACCTCAAACTATAAATAAAAGTGAGACAAAGGCTCAAAAAAGAGAGACAATTTTTAAATATTGCTCGTACAAACTTAATAGTTGATAGAATAGCAGGTTTTGCATTAGCATGAATTTTCTGAAGAATATGAAGCCTGAAACTCAAATGTCTGTCATTATTTTCTAACTTCAGTCTGTAATTATTTGCCACTAATTTGGTAGAAAACCACAAGTTTATGAAAAATGGACCAAAAATATGAGGAAAAAATCTGGACATTCTGTGAAACTCCGTACATTTGAGAGGTATGGAATCAGATATCAAGTTATCCACTCAGATAAGATTAATAATAATGTAGTTTGCAAAGCAGTCACATTCACTAACGGCATGCGGCTATTGTAAAATACCAATTATTTTCTGATGTGCCACTGTTTTATTGACATAGACAGCATATTATAACCAGCGAGAATGAATTCACATGGCTCAGCAGACTTTAAAGCTGCCAACACACATGCCAGAACCTCAACAAAGCGCATTCAAGCCCTAAAAGAAAATAATAAAAGTAAGCACCCCCATTCCCGTTACCTGCACGGCAAAAGTGAGAAATACCTTGCTCAAAACCAGAGCAGATAGCAAATATGTGGTAGAAAATGTGTCACCTCCACAGTTTTTTAACCTCCTTACAATTTGAACTGTGTTCTAGGTGTGCTTTCTTTTCTTTCCAGAATGTACCATTGCGCAGCTGAAGAATAGGCATACCACTGGGGAAAAGACTGAAGTAAAGAGGCTGCCTGAAAAGCACAGAAGTTAGATGAAAACATACTCAATACATGAACTGGTAGAACAACAGCTGGCCTTGAAGCTCTGCTAACTGATTTAATAAATCCTTTTGTTGCCAGGTAATGACAGACCTTGAATTCAATCTCAAGCTCTAAATAACTTAACTAGGAACATTTGCAACTACATGGTTGCCACCTTCAAATTATATGCTATCTTTTAAGAGTCTCAGATGTTCTGTAAACTTTGAAAGTCTACATTCTTATAGGTTTGCATTTATCTACGTGTTAGTATGCTTCTATTCGGAGGAACTATGATTTAAAAAAAATACGTGATCTATATTATTAGATTGCACTCCTTGTTAAACTGAGTCTACTGTCAAGGCCAAGAACAGAGAAAAAAAAGATTTTTTTTGCTGCATTTAATATTATTGTCAGACACACACACACACACACACACACAACACATTGCTAGTAATCTGACTTGGAAACATGAATATAATGCATTGCAAGGATCGCATTATTGGTTATATGAATTATGGAGCCATAAATGAAGTATTCACAGCTTGTCCCCATTTATTTCTTGATATGCTGCTAATACAGTCCCCATAAAAGTGTGGCTACTTTATAGGAAAAGCTATAAATTGTTATATCAGATTTAACAGGCTGATTTACAAAACATATATGAAGATACATAACTATTAATTAGTTTTTTAATTAAATATGTAATCTCTTTAATCACATCTCTGCAGGGTGAACCCAGGAATTAGTCAGGGCTGTAATATTTTGAAAGTGACAGCTGAGGAGGGTGTAACATACTCTTGCAAATACAAATGAGCAAATGCAATTATTTGCAATTACTTGATAAAAACAGTAGCTACTAAAGGGTAAATATTCCTTTCCCTTTGGTGCCATGGCTTTGAAATTCATTATATAAGGGGCTGAATTCTGCCCACTGCACAGGGATGTGGTGGACTCATATAACAATAAATGTTAAACTTGGCTTCTTTTCTCAAAAATCAGTCATGGCTAATAGTTACTGCATAGTTTTTCTAGATTTAAACTCTCACTTACTAGGTATGTGATGTACTCTTTCAGTCCCAGATAGGTACTACTTAGAGTCTTGATTGGTCAGAGTTTTGCAGTTAAGTAACTATTCAATGAAAGTTTGTCTGTATCTGTGTATCTCATTATATTATGATATATTTGATAACAAACCTCTTTCATTCCATATCTGACATGGCAAAGGAAGTAACATTCTATATTATTTATCCTGTTGCTTACAGAAAAAGATGCAAATTAATTTCATGTAATTGTGCATAATCTTCCTGTGTTGTAACAGCATTTGTTGGTCATTATTTATGCCATGAAAGATAGTCTAAGTAAGGTCTTAGACACAGAAAGTTGTTCTCTGTAAGTTTTGTTTTTGCATTTTGCTAAGAAAAGTAAGCAAAATAATTTGTATAACCACACAGAGAAGTAATTTACTTGTATTTGCATGCAAATACACATGTCCAGGTGACACCGTATATTAGTCCAATTTGAGAGAGAGTGTCTATTTTTTTGTCTCAACATGCTGACAACCCAATTACCAACTTTGAAATTGTAGAGGCACCTATTAGAGATCTGGAATCCCTGTATTAAGAGATCTGAGCTATAGCTTATTGAAATTAGCCTCTGGGCTATGCAAGAAAACATCCAATGTGCTGTGTTTTAGTATCACGGACAAGGAAGCCATTAAGTAATTTAATAACATTTTGTAAAATAAGAGATAAAATATAAAAAGTCAGTACTGGAAAGTAATTTCCAGGCATACTGTGCACCATAAAGAACCTTATGCAAGATGCATGCTTTTCAACAGAAATCAGAGGATCCATGAAAATGTCGATGGCATGCTATTAAATTAAAACAAGAGTCATGACTGTGAATACGGAAACTGCCAGGCTGTCTAAAACAGAATATTCTGTACAAATTAAATGATAGCATAAGAGGCAGACTACTTCAAAATCAGACTTAATCCTGAAGTTAAAAGACAGAGATGTGTTTTGTGGTAGCAAACTGTCAAATGCATTGTTAAAATCTTTAACTGAGAAATTGTGTAGGATCGAAACTAAAAATAATGAAAATGAAGCCAAGACATTTTGAAAGTAAAGAAGTAAGATAATAAAAAGGAAAACGCATGCAATCATGTGTAAATGATGAGGTTACAGGAAAAATAAAGCACAATGTTTGTCTTTTCGGCTTTTTCCTGGTAAGGGGTCGCCACAGCAGAACTCCGGTCCGCTAATGATTGGCACTAGATTTTTACGAAACGCCGAGGTGCCAGCTCGACGCACAACCTTCAATGAAGGCAGGCCCATTTACGCACGCATGTCTTTCAAAAATAAAGCACAATATGAACATAAAAATCACTTCTGTCGAATGTGTGGTTGGTAATTAATCATTGTGTTAGAATGTGTTTCAATTGTAAAAAGTTGCAGCATTAAAATATTAACGTTGCCGAATCATACAAGCAGTTAAGTGCAGAAATGGCTGTGATTATAGAACAAGTGCAGTCTGAGTTCTATGTTATCTGAATTCAGACTGGACTCTGACAAAACATCTCCTAGTAATGTTGAGAATAACTGCCAGAATAGTTTTCAGGATGTTTTGTCTATGGGATTATAGAGAAAAGGTTAAGCTGTTGTGTTTAACTGGTTACTGGAGCAGAATGTCACATGAATGAACATGCATTTAAAATACATCTCGGCTGCAAACAAATCAAATCTACGTGCCTGCTGCTGTCATTCTGAGTACAAGCTCAGGCAGACCAGATTAAGCTGTGTACACAGAAATAAGGTATTTCAGGTTGTACCTTTATAAACTCTTAAAGATTACATGCAAATGTATTTTTCTTAATGTATATTTTTGCAGTAATGTTATCATGTAAAATGGTTTCTGATTCTCAAATATGTAGTTTTTTACTGTAGTGTCATCACTGGAACTATATTTATTAAATGTAATAAACTTGTATTTCCTGGATGCTGATTCTTTGTCATGTGGTCTTGCTTAGTGATGATGCAACTGAGGAGCAAACAGCTTTTAGGAAATAGGCATACTTGCCGTATTCTGCAGCAAAGTTTAGTGCTCAGTAAGAGAATATGACAATCAATAACTAAACACATTAAAATGCAACAAAAGAGGAATGAGGCATAACAGATGCAACAATTCCCCAATATACTAAAATCCTTCTAGGAGGAGACAGTCACAATAATCCTGGCCCCACCAATCATAACGAACATCAAGACAATTCTCTTCCACACACTACTGTAACTTTACAGCAGTCAACCCTCAACCCTAGTAATCTAATGTTTGCTGCCATAAATGTTAGAAGCATAAGAAATAAAATTGCTGAACTACATGCCTGGATTATACAGCATAAGCCTAATATTCTCGCTTTAAATGAAGCTTGGCTTAAACCCAGTATAAGTGACTCTGAAATTACATTTCCCGGTTATAGTATCATCCGTAATGACCATATAAAGAGGAAAGGTGGTGGTACTGCATTGATATTTCCCAGCAACTAGCACATTTCCCCTTACAGCAAACCAATACCAACATTTAGTTCAGCAGAGCTTCTTATTATTTTCGTGAAGTTAGACAATTATAACCAAGTGTGTATTACTGTCCTATACATGCATCATGGTGACAACACAGCTATATATAATAATATCCTCCATTGGCTATCCATAACAATTCCACAAGAAACAAAATACAACTAGGTGATGTCAATATCATATCATAAACTGTAACTCTCCTACATCTAGCATGAACTTGCATGGTTTCACTTAACTAATTAATAGCCCCACACATTATAGCAAGACATAACATTTCCTATTAGATGGGATCCTAGCATCAGACCCTAGCAAATATAGACCACCTCAGGTACAATGTCTGATTGTCTCAGCGACCATCTCCAACTCTATACAGCCAGACATATACTATATACTGAAAGGCATAATAATGTGGCAAGACTGTTGCACTCGGGATTGTAAAAGCATTATAGAATTGAAGTAGCTGAAAAACACTCCAAACATGAGCCACAAAATATTATAGAAAATGATAAAGTTTATATCACATGGGATCACCCATTGCTAACAGTTCAGAAAATAAATGTGAGAAAACCAGGTATAGTAGTCCATGAAAAGAAGACAAAAGTAGCATTGATCAATGAAATTGCTACACCCAGTGACAGAGTGTCTTACATACAGAAAGACGCAAAGTCATAAAATACCAGGATTTGAAGGGAGAAACGAGGGCAATGTGGAAGAAGGATATCTAGGCAATTCCAACAGTTGTAGTAGTAGGAACAACGGGTCTTATAAAAAATAATTTACAATCATACTTAGATATGTTTCTGATACATGCAACTCTGTATGAATTACAGGAGTCATTACTGGGCACATTGAGGGTGCTGCGAAGAGCACTTCTGGCTAATATCAAAGACTGAAACAATACTAATTTCATGAACTTTAATCATACTTTGACTTAGGAATGGGGTCAATTCCTGTCATGGTATTGGAAACCTGAAAGACTTGGAGAAATTAAAAAAAGAGAGAAGCAAGACATCTCACACATCCACTTAAACAGTATCTTTATAAAACAACATGCAACCTTTCCGAGTTTAACCCAGAAATGTTCATTACTACCCTATCCTCTAAAAATCCTCCCCTTAGATGATGCTGTAAATTAATTCGATACAGCTTTCCTGAATATCCTGTATACCCTTGCACCTCCTAGAAGGAAGACACTAAAAACAAATAATGCAACTTGGCTATCCAAAAAGAATAGAATGCTAATGCAGGATAGAGAAAAAGCATGGAAAGAATAGCAAAAATATAAAACACTACAATATCTTAAACTTCAGAATGCTTTGTAATCATAGTGAAAAGCAAATAAATGAAGACCAGAATTATACTATAATTATACTATAATTTTCAGAATAATAGCAAATACAACCATAAATTCCAGACAGCCATGAAAGAAATACTGCATTCCGGCCAAATCAACCCTAACCCCTCTCCCAATAGCTCACCACTTGAAACTGCAATACACTTCAAATCTTATTTTAAAGATAGTATAGCATCTTTAAACAAGGATTTTCTAACATCTAATCCTAACCCTGCCAAACAGCCATTTATCACATCCACTTTCAACTTCAAACCTATGCCCACATACTATATAAAACTACTCAATTTCAAATCATGAAGTACTTCAGCTGATGACCTTCCAAGTGAGTGTCTTAAATAGCATTGTCTATCCTGTCTCAGTCCTTATAAATAGGTTAATCCAGGAATCCCACATTCTCTCTGTCTGGAAAAAGTCACACATTATCCCTCTGCATGAAGGCAGAATTTGAACAGACATTACTAATGTTAGACCCCCTCTCCAAAATCCTTGAAAAATGTATTAAAAAAAAATTGCTAAACTATAGCTTACAGGAAGAATTCCAATCCCCCACACAACACTGTTTCCATTCTTCCCATAGTACTAGCACTGCACTTCTAACCTATATAGATGCTGTCAATAAAGCTAGACTTAATTGCAAACTAGTCTCCTCCATATTTCTAGACTTTTCTAAAGCCTTTGACATAGTTTTTCACATCAAACTTCTACGTCAAAAATCCTCATTAGGTCTTTCTCACCCCCCCCCCTCCCCGGAGAACTCAAGCTAATTTTTCAAGTGACCCTTGAGAAATGCCACTTGAGAGGGTTAGGTCTATCTGAGTGTACCTCACCCCATTCCCTGTCTTGAGAGCCTATCTGCATTGGCATTGCTACTCCCACTGCGGTGCTGCACTGACATATCATATGCTTGCAACCCCAAGCTCCATCTTAGCAACTTGGCATTTTGCTGGCTGGCTCTGTTTAACGATATTAGGGGGTTGTGATCTGTCATTACAGTGAATTTCCTTCCATACAGATAAGGCTGAAGTTTCTGCAATGCGCACACTATGGCTAGACATTCCTTTTCTACAGATGCATAGCATTCCTCCCTGGGTTGGAGCCTATGACTGAGATAAACCACTGGGTGCTCTTCCTGCTCTGAAGAAATCTGGCCAAGTACAGCCCCCACCCCATAGTTTGAAGCATCCACCTGTACAACAAATTCTTTGCTGTAATCTGGACAAGCTAACATAGGGGGTCCTCCCAAAGCTTCTTTAAGCTTCTGGAATGCCTGCTCACATGCTGGGGTCCACACTACCTTACCTGGCCTGTTCTTCCTTCTCAGGTCTGTGAGGGGAGCAACTATGGTACTATAACTGGGGGAAAACTTTCTGTAGTACCCTGCTGTCCCTAAAAATGCCCTCACCTGCTTTTTGGTAACAGGTGCAGGCCATGCCTGACTAGCTTCTACTTTGGCAGGTTCTGGCCTTGTCTTACCACTCCCCACTCTATGTCCTAGGTAGGAGACCTCTGCCATACCCACCTGACATTTGCTCGGCTTAACGGTCATCCCTGCCCTCTGGAGTCTGCCCAGCACCTCCCTGACATGCTAAAGGTGATCTGACCAGGAATGGCTGTAGATGGCAATATCATCTAAGTAAGCAAGGGCAAACCCTCCTGCTCCTGCTAGGATATGATCTACCAGTCTCTGGAAAGTCGCTGGGGCATTCTTCATCCCAAAAAGCATCTTTGTGAACTCATACAAGCCAAAAGGAGTCACAAAGGCTGACTTCTCTCTAGCACTGAGAGCCAAGGGCACCTGCCAGGAACCCTTGGTAAGAACAGTGGTTGTAAGATACTTAGCCCCACCCAGCTGCTCTAGGGCCTCATCTGTCCTAGGCATGGGGTAAGCATCCGACTCTGTGTGACTATTTAATTTCCTGTAATCCACACAGAACCTGGTGCTGCCATCCTTCTTTGGCACCAGCACCACTGGGGAGACCCAGGGACTGTTGGACTCTTGAATCACCCCTAGTTCCAACATCTCCTGTACCTCCTCCCTCAAAGTCTGTCTGACTCTCTCAGGCACCCTATAAGGGGCCTTCCTAATTGGCCTTTGGGGTCCTGTATCCACCTGGTGCTGAACCAGGTGGGTGCACCCTGGTTTCCCAGTGAACATGTCCCCAAATTCCTGCAACACTGCTTGGATTTCTCGAACCTGGGTAGGAGATAGCTGCTGGGACACTGCTACCTCTTCCACCGAGGTGTCAGCCCAAGCTTCCCTGAGGAGATCAGTCCCCAGATCTCCCTCAGACTCCTCCTGCAATCCACGGAAAATGCTCAGCACAAGGGCCTCCCTATCATGGTAAGGTTTTGTCATGTTAACATGGTACAATTTGTGCCACTGCCATCTGCCTAGCACTTCCACCATGTAGTTAACATCACTTACCTTTCTTACCACTTTGTAGGGTCCCTCCCAACCTGCTTGCAGCTTGTTGTGTCTGACAGGAATTAGAACCATTACCTGCTGCCCCACAGCATACTCTCTAGCTCGAGCATCCTTGTCATACCACACCTTTTTCTGTTGTTGGGCTTCTGCCAGGTTCACCTGGGCCAACTTTTAATGAGTCATTTGATTTTGTAGGTTTTAATTTGTGATAAATTTTTCTATGTCTACAAAGCAATGGGTTAAGTAAATTAGGCACATTGCTTTGTTTTGTTTATTTACTTATTCATTTTATTGATGCTTAAATGTTTTTAAAGTAGGATATATTTATTGAGTGGTTTGCTGTTGCTATCTGGCACTATAAAATTGTAACAAAGAATGTATCACTTTAAAAGTTTGTAAAGCTGGGGAGGGGCTTGCGAGTGTTTCACTACGCAGCCAACCTTTCAATGCATGTCTAGCAATCATGTGACTAGGTGGAGGGGAATTTAAACCCGTGGTTCCTCTGCAGGCTTTTTTATGAGGAAGCTGATTTTTTCAATTCAACGAAAAGCTTTTTTATGTGCTTAAATTCTATGTTACAGTATATTAAACGCACTTTGGATTTATTCGACTTGTGTATGGTGTTGGTGTACTACTGGTTGGCTTGCCTGAGTGGATTCCATGTGTGTGAGTTTATACAAGCCCATGAGTTCCCTGAGCCTTGTCCTGAGGTTTAGGACATATGCCACAACAGACTCCCTGTGAGACTCACACTCACCTTCCCACTCATCTCGAATTAAATCTAGAGGTCCACTTACCCTTTGCCCATACAACAACTCAAAGGGTGAAAAACCTGTGGATTTTTGGGGAACCACTCTGTAAGCAAACAGATGGGGCAACTATTTGTCCCACTTCCTCTAAAACTGATCTCAAATGCCCATAGCATGGACTTTATTGTAGTTTAACCCCTCAACAAGACAATTAGTCTGGGGATGGTAGGGGGTGGTCTTCATATGCTTCACCCCACAGGACTTCCACAGACAAGCCAGCAGGTCTGACATGAAATTGGCACCTCGGTCGGTCAGTATTTCTTTTGGGAAACACACCCTGCTTAAAATCTCTAACAAAGCATTTGCCACCTTCTCTGCCTCAATGGAGGGCAAAGCTACTGCCTCATGGTATCGTGTAGCATAATCCACTACCACTAGGATATACGTTTTCCCTGTGGAACTTGGGGTACTCAGAGGATCCACAATATCCATAGCTACCCTCTGAAATGCCTCCTCAATCACAGGCAAAGGCATCAAAGGACCTTGTCTCCTGTCTTGCCTACCTTTTGGCACTGCTCACAGGTCCTGCAGTACCCTGTTACATCTCTGGAAATTCCAGGCCAATAGAAGTTCTGCATAATATGCCTCTTTGTACGTTTTATGCCCATATGACCTGCAAAGGGAATATTATGGGCTATGGCTAGAAGAGCCAGACGGTAGGCTCTAGGCACTACCAACTGCTTTACTCTTTCAGCCTCTAGCCCTCCCTCAGGGGTCCACTCTCTGTATAGTAACCCTTTGTCCCAGTATACAGATTCCCCCTTCCCTTGAGAATCAGGTGCCTCCCTAGCTACCTGCCTCAGGCCTTGCAGTGTAGGGTCTGAGAGCTGAGCCTGTCTCAACTCCTTGTAACCCTTCCCAGCTCCCCTTCCACAGGAAGTCTGGCATCCTCCTAACAGCAGTGCCTAACTGTCAGCTTGGGTACTACTACTCACCTCTACCTTTGCAGTTACCCTGTCCAAGGGAACATCAGTATCCACAAGCAGCTGTGGCTCACCTTCAGTCTCTCTGCTACAGTGTAGCTCACTCCCTGAAGTAACCACCTCACCAGTCCTGGCTGCAAGTATGCAGTCTTTCTGGGTCTCTCCCAGGCTACCAGACCCACATGCTTGTCTCCTAGCCTCACTGTGTTTAACTGTATAAGCACATGGTACTGCCTCATCCAAATCCTTCCCTCTCAGGACATCTGCAGGATGGTAGTTTTGTACCCCTGTTGTCTCAAGACAACCTACTATTGACATTTTGTCTTTCCCACTTACTGGCTCCCTCATCTTTGATTCCCCACCTTGCCTCCGTGGACACCTGTATGTCACATGGCCCCACTGGTTGCATTCAAAACATTTAAACCTAGATCCTGGACATGTACCTGGACTAGTGGCTTCCCCTGCTACTGGCAGATTCTGTTGGGGCAGTCTGTGCTGCCCACCATTGGTTCCTTTAGACCCATGAGCAGTACTGCGGGTCCCCTTCCTGTGCAGCGCTGCCCTGCTGGTTAGGTATAGGTCTCCCTTCTTTCCCAACTCATCTGAAGTAGCACATTGTCTATCAGCTAACCAGATCCTCATGTCCTCAGGCAAAGTGCTAAGGGCTTGTTCCCTCACCAAAAGGTCTGCCAGCCCTTCAAAAGTGGTGACCTGACATCCACTCACCCAGCTATGAAAATAAGTGCTCAGTTCAGCAACATATTCACACATACTTTCATCTGCCTTGAGTCTATGCTCATGAAACTTTTTCCTGTACATTTCAGGTGTTAGCTTAAAACATTCTAAAAGACATTTTTTTACAGCATTATAATAAAAACAGACAGTGTCAGGCATTTTTGACAAAAAAGTTACAGCTTTCCCATGGAGTAAGGGGGTCAGGAACCATACCCAGAGCCTTTGGTCAACACTATACTGTTTGCATACCCTCTCAAACATATGAATGAAACTATCAAAATTATCCCCCTCTTTAAATTGCAGAAGAAATTTACTGACCTGTTGTGCTTCTGGGGTCCAGTTACTCCCTTCCCCATTACCTCCATGACTGGTGAAGAGTCAGCATTTCCCTTTCATGCCTCCTCTGACACTCATTTTCTTTGGCTTCTGTCTCCAAACACCTGGCCTCCAACTCAAGTCTCTTTAACTCCAGCTGGATTTTTAAGTCCACTGCAGAAAGGTTGAACTGTCCATTCTCCAAGGATATTGTATCTCCACTGTCAGTCTGATTGTCCTCCTGGATGCTGTTTTCTGATGCAGCTGTAACCAAGGCTGCAATCAGGTCTGCCCTAGTCAGGTTTCCATGCACCAGTCCCCTAGCCTGGCACATCTCCAACAGCTGGCTCCTTGTCAGCTTTCTATACTCCTCTGCTGACATGCTGCCTGCTCACCCTGACTAACTAAGCTAACAAAAGAAATAAAACAATTATGATCTGAACTCTGATTATTTACTGTGTGGCTGTTTTAGAGTACAAAACACCTTCAGAGATCACTGTACATAAGCTACAGGATTCACTCTACCCACACCACTACAAGCCAATTAGTATTTGCCAACTAATTAATATGTGATGTGGATATCCCACTAATGCCCACCAATTAATATGTGAAGTGGATCCCACCACTGCCACCAATCAATATGTGAGGTGGATAGGGAGGGTGGCCCAATGGTTAAGGTGTTTGCCTTACAAGCACAAGGTGCAGGGTTTGAGTCTCACAAGGGATAATTGGCTAAGCTTAAAATGGCTTGCAAGGGCAGTTAGCTTAGTACTAATATATGAACCTATGAACCTATATCCCAACCACTGCCACCGATTAATATGGTGAGGATATCTTATCCCAACCACTGCCACAAAATAATATGTGACACCCGTGTCCTGGCCCAGCAGTCAGGGAGCCTCAATCCTCACCACTAACACCAGAGAGGGCATCTCATATATGAGGAAAGGATAACTAATACACACAGTAAAGTGCAATTTCCCTTAACAGCACACAGAGATCACAGTCAATCTGGGGCTGGTTGCTCCTTTGCTCTCCAGGTTCCCAATAAGACTCCCTACTTGCACAGGTACAGATCTCAGCCTAGCTGGCAAGCTAACCTCCAGTACCCTCTCTGTCCAACCAGTGCTTCGTTTCCCTGCCCATGTAGCTGACACACACACACACACACACACACACACACACACACACACACACACACACACACACACACACACTTTGAGATAAGTATTTATACAACTTCACAGACACTCCTGGGAAAGGCTGACACAGATTCTCCAGCTGTGGCCATTTACCCAGACTATACGGTAGTAATTACTGCCACCACCAGCTAATAATTATCAGTTACCCAAAGGCCCTTAAAAGGGTGCCCAATTATTACTGTGCACTATTATTATCCAATTAGTAAGTGTGACTAATCAATCAAGGCTTATTTGGAGAGACTTAGACAGTAAACTCTATAAATATGCAATGTACTCTAGAGATTAACTTCTCTCTACATAAACCAGCCATAGTTGAAAAGGGTTTAAAAATATTTAATAATAAATACTAAAAACACAAGAAAATACTACTACACCACAGTGCTATTCAAGAGTTCAGAGATCACACATAAACTTAAAATAATTCAGTAGTACAGTTCTGACATAACAGAAAAACACTTAGTCTAATCTTTTCTAATTCCTAGCTATTGCTACAAGAAAATACAGTTCTAACATACTACTTACATAAAGAGAGCATAAGGCAGTGCTGAGTTGGATGTCCAAGATCAAAATGCTTATAGTGTCTCTCTGACCAATAGTTTTTAAAATCACTAACACACATTTCTACTGGGCCCTCCCAGATTACATCATTTTGATACTTAGATTTCCCAGTATACACATTACATCATTTTGACACTTAGCCTGGGGTTCCCAGGCCAACATGATACATTATTTAGCAAGCTAACACGTGCTCAAGAAGCTACAACAATAAAAGACATTTCACATGTACACTCTAGTAATTATTCCTTAAGTTAAAACAATAGAAAAATGTGCTAGCCCAGACAGGCTGACTCCAAGCTCTACAGATCAAAGGATAGATTTGAAATAATTTTAACTTCAAAAGAAAGATTTGAAATGCTTGACTTAGTTTTCCTTACAGCAGATGGCAATGTTGCTACAATCTTGAAGTTCAACATTTTACAGTATCTTTTTTTCATTTAAGAAACAAGCCTGTATTTTACATTTATATTTACAAATGTCAGAATTATGTACACAATTCTATCTGGCTAGGCTGTCAGCCTTCACCCTTCTCTACCAGTCTTCACAACAGCTATTGAAACTCATGCTCCTTTTCCAATGCAATGTATTTAATTTTCTTACTGCCCTAACTGCAGTGCCAGGCCTTTTATTAGAAGTTGTTCACAGATTTAGACCCATGTCTCTAGACATCATCTACTTTCATCTGTAAAATCATATTAACTTCCAGCATGAATAATTTCAGTTCTCACAGTGTTTTACACTTCCCCTGTCCCATGTCAAGGAAAATTCATTACCTTACGTGTTCAGGCATTCGTTTCCGATCTATACTATGGTTTCTTCTTCACCACTATAGATGATTCTTGTGATATGACTAATGTTTTTATTACAGGTTTTATCATCTCTTCCTCTTGCACTCTCACAATTTGTTGAGTCAGATATATTACCATTTGCATACAATGTGTGCAGCCTCTGTTCAAGTCTATGTACCATGAAATCTATTGCTTCAACATGTTCATTTATGGCACTAAAAGTATACACTCAAATTCCATTTAAGATATTTTGAGTGCCTGCAAACAGATGGACTGCAAATACTTCAAAGTTAAAAATCTTGAGAAAAGAAAACCAAATTGCACACACAACAGAATGTACAAATATCAGCACCAAGCAAAATGCAAAGCACTGTGTGTGCTGTTAGGGTTAGGTATAGGGTTAGGCTTGGCGTTAGTGTTCTGATTAAGGTTTAGAGTTACGGTTAGTATATATAAATAAACATGCAGCATGGGGGAATTCATGTCTACTAGTCCCAACTCCATCCCTTACTATGATGTAACAACTAAATAAACCATAAACCAAATTATAGTTAAAAAGTCAGTTCACTTAAACTGTTATTCTGTTTGAAGTTTCCAACAGATGGTCCTTTGAAGTTTCCATTGATGAAAATATGTGATCTCTAAACAAAGCTAATATAAAGCAAACAGATGTTTTACCAGGGTTCTGTGCCACTTAGATCTCCATTCACCTATATAGAATTAGGCTGTGCCCCATAGACGGCCATTAACTTGTATATAGCCAAAGCATTATGTCTCCTCTAAAGGCAGTGTGAACTCAGAGTCAGAACAATTAATGGTGGTGTGGGGTAAAGCTCGCATCAGAAAAATGCATAGCCCTCTTGCAAAGGTTTTTTCTACTGAATACTATGTTCCACTTGTTTACAGTTTTAGTTCTGTGCATTTCTCTCTTCTACTAAGGGCCACAATTGGCTTATTAAGCAATATAACACTTTACAGCACTGCTCCCCATTGACATTGTTACTACTAAATTAGTTCACCATTTAAAACTATAAAAAGTATAACTTAACATATACTACTGACATAATTAACTAAAACATTGTTAGCATTTGACTATCAAAATAGAACAAGCTAAAACCTTGCTCTCCTTCCACTGACAATCTATCTCCTACAGTCCTCAAACTTGCTGCTGACTCAATTGCCTATCCTATATCTATACTAATTAATTGATCTATTCTGGAATCAACTGTCCCCACCCTTTGGAAATCTTTCTTCATTATCCCTCTTCATAAAGGTGGAAACTCCACTGACCCCTCAAATTACCGACCCATTGCCATTCTTTCCCCCCTCTCCAAGATATTAGAAAAATGTATTCACTCACAGCTTCTCAATCACCTCCTCACACACCACTTACTTACCCCTACCCAACATGGATTTTGTCCTCACTACAAAACCACCACTGCCTTCCTCTCCTTCACTCATATCATTGCAGAGGCCCTAGACAACAATAAACTAATTTCCTGTCTCTTCCTAGATCTCTCCAAAGCCTTCAACACTGTCTCTTATCCTCTACTACTATCCAAACTCACAAATCTCCACCTATCCTCCTCCACACTTGCCTTGTTTAATAGTTACCTATCTGGCAGGGAACAATCTGTCAAATGGCTCTCATCCTCCTCACCTTTCCTTCCCATCTCCACTGGTGTTCCCCAAGGCTCCATCTTGGGACCCCTTTTGTTTAGCATCTTCACCAATGATCTTTACACCTCATGTAAAGAATCCTCCCTTATTCAGTATGCCGATGACTCCACACTTACATCCATCTCAAATAATATTCCTGAACCACACTCCCTGACCCAACAGGCCCTACTATCCACTGAGCAATGTCTCTCTCACAACCTATTGATCCTAAATCCCAAAAAGATCAAACTCCTACTTTTCCTTCCCTGTTCTCTTTCTCATCACAAAACCTCCTTTTGTATTACATTTTCTAACAATACAAACATCCAACCTGACACCCACACAAAGCTCCTATGGGTCATTATCGATGATGAACTCAAGTTCAACCTACACATACTCCAATGTATAAAAAAACAAACCAGAAACTAGGTCTGCTATATCGGAACAAAAAATTCCTAATCCCTGAATCTAGACTTACCCTGGGCCAGGCACTCTTCCTCCCCTCCCTCTTATATGCCGCCCCAGTTCTTACCAATATCCAGGCCTCCACTCTAAACAAACTCCAACAGACTTACCATAAAATAGCCAGATTCATTACTAACTCCCCATACAACTCACACCACTGCATTTCTTTAAACTCTCTTCAATGGCTGCTATCTTATCAATTTCATATGCTACACTCTGTTCTTTTTAAACCCTCCTTCTGTCCATCTCTATCTTCCTTAGTCTCCATCTACATCCCATCCCGGACCCTCCGTACTTCTAACCTACAATTACTTGATATCTACCAGCACTCTCTTGCCCATGCTTGGAACAAACTTCCCCTTGACTTACGTTCAATCTCCCACACCTCACACTTTAAAAATGAACTAAAAGCTTATATTCTCAATTCTAGTACCTGTCCTTGCCATGACCCTACCCAGTCTTCCTTCCCTTTATGTACCCTCAAAAGGACCATACTTAGTACCTCATTACACCTCTCTCTTCAATGTGTCTACTATGCATTTGCATAATTTTATACAAACAAAAAATGTTTATTGTTGACCTATTGAACTATATCAATGTAAAATTGTTACTTAGCTTCTTTTTAATGCAACTTTAACTTTATGCATGTAACCCAGCATATGTGAATCGTTTTGCTAGAACTGCTATTATATCAATATTGTTTAAAACTGTACTTGTTTTAAAATGTACTACTGGAGCTTTTCTCCTCGGGTCTCCACTAAAAATGGGCCACAAGCCCAGTTGGACAAACCCGGTTAACAAATGTCAATAAATAAATAAATAAAATAAAAACTTCAACTCCTTATAGGTGTTGCTGTATAAATTTCCCTTAACCAAAGGAAGTGTAAGGAAAATATGAATCCATTACAAATTTTTGAAATGAGATTAGTTAAAATACTAAAGTGCTTGAATGAAAAGTCAGGTATGCTTTCATGTTTTCTTGACCATCTCTGACTGTAGTAAAACACTGGTTATGTTTTAAATGTGCAAACACATATGTACATGTTTTACTACAGGAAACCCATGTGAACTTGAATATGGAGTATTCAGTCCCCAGCCGCCATATATTCTAAACAATGGACCCTGGCAGAAGTCCATGCTTTTAACCTCCTATCCTATAACAAAGAAAAATGTCAGCTATCTGACACTTTTTTCGGTAATGGAAAATAATTTCTCTGCCTTCTCTCTACTTGAAATTCCCACTGTATATCCAGAAGCCACACCCTTCTGGACACATTCATTAGAGTGCTAGAAAGAACAAATTTTCTTGACTATAAGGTCATACTAACCTTATAACGTCTATTTTTAAGCACTTTTTGTTGTTTAGTCATTTAGTTGTGTCCAGCATTTCAAGGCCCCAAGGACTTTAATATACCAGATCTTTGTCAGCTGTTTTTTAGATTGTTGCAAATTCATATTTATTTCTTCAGTAATGCATCCATTTTAACTTGTGCTGTCCACCTTATTTTGATTTTCATCTCTAGTGAATATGGTCCCCCATTGAAATGCTGGAACATGCAATGTTGAGTCCTAAAACATTAGGGATGAAAAGCCTAAAAATAAAGGAGACGAGTGAATATTGAAGATCCCCTTCTTTACATCTGCTTTTTGCTAGCGGCAAGCTCACCTATGCCATCTATGTTAGAGCCAAGTCCCCCCAAAACACAAACACCACAAACTTAAATATACCAGCTCTGAGGTCTCTGTACCTTGGAGAAAAGGAAATGTTACATATAGTAAAGTCTGAGATTGCCATTTCCTGTAAGTCCAGATTTTTGATCATTCAGTCTCCACACTGTGGGATTCAGCTTTCTAATACTGACATTCCAAATAATTACCAGTGAAGACTGTCTTGGTATTATGGGGCTAAAATACTCACGCTTGTTTTACTACAGGCCTCCCAGCACACAGTCTGGGTTTATTTTCTGAAGTATTTTCAAACTTGATCTTGCAGTCCATGGAATTCTCAAGCTTTCTCCAACACCACAACTCAAACAAAGTGATTTATATTTTTCTGGCCCATGCTTAACTATGGCACTAAACACTATAGCAACAGTGATTGATCTTTTAAGTCTTATCCAGATTTGCCTTAACTTTCCTTCCAAAACATGCATCTTTTAACGTCATGGCTACAGTCAACATTTGCAGAGATTTTTTGAGCTAGGGAAAATAAAAATATGTCACTGCTTCTTTTTCCCCATCTATTTGCAAAGAATCGATAGGTCTAGATGACTTACTTTACCTTTGTTTTTTGTGATTTTGAACAAGAAGCCCACTTTTGCATTTGTTACTTTCACCTTCATCAATAGGCTTTTCACTGTTCCTAACTTTCTGCATCTGATTCATCTACCCTTCCCCCCATTTCAGATGCTATATTAATTGTACAAGATGAATAAGCAGATAAAAATATTCAGCCATGTTGCATTCCCTTTCCAATCTTGTATCAGTCACTTATTCTGTATTTGGTTCTATCCATTGCTTCTTGTACTGTATATAGATTGCTCAGGAGGCAAATTAGGTGGCCCAGTTTCCCCTTTTCTACAAGAATTTGCCACAGTTTATAATCCACACAATCTGGTTTGGATAGCCAGTAAAACATTTATTACAGACTTCAAATGTAGCATCTATTACACCTAACCTTGGATACTAGTCCACTGACATAGAGGTATGTGCTGAAGACTGACTTCTAGTACTGGGCAAATTCATATTTGTGGTGCTACCTACATTATTACAGAATTTTAATGAGGTGAGGTTAAAGGAATAGCCTGTTGAAAAATCTTGAATGAAACAAAAACTGCTAAAGACATGACGTTTATTAATCCACTGCTAGTTTTATAACGTTGACAGTGTGCAGCATTTTATACTATAGGTTTCATTAACAAATTTCTTCAATGTACCTTGTGAATGTGATAAGTCATGTGTAGATCTAGGTCAAAATGTACTGCTCACTTCCTGAAATAACATATTCTGTAAAATCACCTTTTTTACTTGGCATTAATATTTTCTCAGCTTGCAGTCATGAGATAGCATCAACAAATCAGATACTGGAGCAATATGTAAAACCAGTTTTATACATCAGTATTTAATATGTGAAAGGCAGCTTTCTAAACTCGGGCAGTGTTCATTATTATTATTATTACCCTGCAGTTTTTTCGTATCACAATATGAAGTCGAGTATTGTTTGTCATACCCAGTATGCAGCATTTGTAAAAAATTCAGTCACTAACTGTATTCTGAAATCAAGAGAAAATAATATCCTGTTACAAAGAGGTTTACATGCAAGAATTTCTGTACAATAATCTTGTTACATTTAGGTTCTTGTATATAAACCTTATTTTTTTATTTATTTATTTTATATTTGTTTACTGGGGAAAGTTTGACTTGGAACAAAGCCAATTGTCTGTGGTGGCCTGGGGAGAAACACTCCAGTAGCATGTCTTTGGGAAGTGGTAGAAAACCAGAGCACCCGGAAACCACACAAACAAAGGGAGAACATACAGACTCCGTACAGGAGGCACCCCAGCCAAGAATTGAACTGGAGTACCTCTTACTCTGTGGTGACAATGCTACCATTGCACCACTGCATCATCTGTTGCTGATATTAAAAATGCTGATGTTGTTGCACACTACAGCTTTGTGCCTACAGTCAATAGTGAACAGCATCAATAAGCCAGAAACAGCTGTGAAAGCTGTAACTCACTTGGTGATGGGTTACAAATAGCAGCTGAAACCAAAATTAATTAAAATAGAACTGCAGATCTAATAGCACACATCCACAAGCACATACCCATGCTCTTATGTGTGCACAATACATGTTTCAACTACTTTCATTTGTAGTAGTGTGAGGTGTGGTCAAGTGATATGCAATGCTCTGTACAACATCTGATTGTAATCATTTATCTATGTATTTGTTTTTATTGACTGGGAAAGTTCCCATTTTCAGGAGAGGCCTGGGGAGAAAGCTCCACATGTAGTTAACAAAAGTATTGTTACAAAAGTTTCATAGCCTTACCAAATTATTTTTGTTTACAATAGGAATATAATACACGATTCACAGAAAGAAATATATACAATAAACAAAATATGGACATGGTTTGAACAGATTACTGATATTTATAGAAAAATACATTATAGTTCAGTGAGGTATGAGGCTAAAATGTGCTATTTCAAGACTGATTTATGGGCAAGCAGAGGTGTGTTTATAAATATTTATAAATAGGTTTAGTCAAGAAAGGTACAGACAACAGGGGAGTGAGGGGTATACTGTGCTATGTAGTTAGTAGGAGGGGGGTTATGTGTTAAAAGATGTTGTAGATATAAACTGTGAGCACTGGTGGCAAAATAGGGGAGAGTAAAAGTAGTTAGCAGGGTGGCTTATAGTGTGGAGATAAAAGGGATAGAGGTACTGTAGAGGTAGGAAGTGATCTTGAAGTTTAGTAGGTCATTGTTAATGGAAAAAGAATTGATATGCGCTTAGTACATAATTGGGTTTAGCACAGTAGCACAGCCACGTATCATTAAGGAGTTGTCTGAGTTGAGCTTTAAAGATATTTAGTTTATGCTCAGTTTTGTGTGCATAGGGAATATTATTCCATATTTTACAGATATATTTTCAGTATAGAATCACTATCCATATTCTGGACTTAATGACTTGCAGGAGGGATTTGTTACATGAACTTGGGTCTTTGCTGTTTTAGTACAGTTAGAGTGTATTTTGGACAGAGTAGATTAGCTTGTGAGCAGTGATTAGTTGAGTAAAAGTCAGGTACTGAGGTAATTGTAGCCACTGTAATGCTTTTAGCACCTCACAGTGGTAAGTCCTGTATGAGGAGTTTATAGTGAATTTGCTTATTTTATTGTAGCATGCTTCTAATTTTCCTTTTGCTGTTTTATTTAAGTTAGTAAGGATCGGCATAAGATAGGTTCTGGATATTGATTGTCTAGCTGAGTCTGTGAGGTATGGCTTTAACCTACAGGTGGATGTTAGTTTCACATGTTTATTTTGATAGCTTGAGATAGATATTTGTCAAGTTTGAGTTTATTCTCTATTAGAACTCCTGACAGTTTTGTGAGAGACACTTTTTCTATTGTTGTGCTATTTGATAAATACATATGGAATGAGCATGTCAGTTCTGTACATTGTTTGGGTATAATACTGATGCAAAAGAGCATTGTGTTATTTCCTTTAATTCTGGAAAAATTTGCATGGATCAGAGTAGAATAATGTTTGTCTGGGTTGGCCGCTGTGTGTAGTTTATTTGTAAATATGTTACAGTAGTGGCCCAAGGATTGAACCTTGAGGGGACCCCAACAGTGACTGGCAAGAGAGAAGAGAATTCTTGTTGCCACCCAGTTAAGTAACAGAAGAACCATGACAAAGAAGATGCACTAAGACCAAGGGATGATTGCCCGAGTACCTTTTGTTGTGAGACAGTATTGAATACTTTAGACAGATCAATGAAGAGAGAGAAGACAAAATTACCCTAATTTCTGTGTTGGCTGATGGTATTTGTAAAAGAAAGGAGGCAGTTGTGGTACTGTGGTTTTACTGGAAGACATGCTGAGTTTTGTTTTGTTGTCTTCACAAACATGCTGAGTATTAGTGAGAAGCTGGTAGTTGTTAAGGTGGTTAATGAGCTGGGTATGGTTGTACATTTCTAATATTTTGGATAGAGGGGATAAAATGTATCTATAAGTTGTAGTTTGAGAGTTTGGTGGAGTTTCCCTCTTTGTGCAAGGGAATGATGTAGGATATTTTCCATATGGATGGGACATGGTTTTATGTAACTGACTGTTAATTAATATAGCAATATGGTAGGAAAGAGCATCTGCTGTTAGCTTTAAGCATTCAGTGGGTAATTTGTCAGTTACTGAGGTAGTAGGTTTATGTCTGGCAAACATCTCTTTTATGGTGGCCATTTGGACAGTTTGAAATAAGAATGTTGTGGTGGTTTTCAAACAAAAAAGAAATAAACTGGTAAACAAAGAAAAAATGGTAAAAGACAGAGAGCACTCAGAAGGAAATCCAAGTCAGTAATTTATTGAAACACAATAATGTTAGTGCTTTTGTACAGGATGTATTAATGGAATAGAAAGAGTTCCAATAACTATCAGGGAAAATATTTAAGTCAGATTTTATAGCCTTATATATATATATATATATATATATATATATATATATATATATATATATATATATATATATAAATGATAATTTGTTAGTACTTGGAGAGATATTCTGAACTGATAAGATCATATATTGTATTAAATCAGGTATTACTTTCTTTGTTGTTGAAGACATTAATTCAATGTTATTTAGAATAAATTTCCTTCCTTCTTACAGGTCTAACCAAAAAAGGGATTCAAATTCAAATTCAATATTGAGAGTATTGATAGATTTCAAGTCATTGTTTGACATCATTTGATACCAAAAAGTTAATTTTTTTCTGTTGAAAAGTGAAAATTTTTATAGAATTTGAGGTAAAAATAATTCATTGTGTATAAGCTATGGGAAAAAGAAGGAATGACTAGTCATTATATACATTATGTTTAAGTATAAAATGTTTAAAAAATTTTAATAGGAGTGTTGAATAATTACTTTTAAATTTTTGAGAAGAGGAAAACAGAGAACTGATCTTTCAGAATCCAGATAGAGGGGTTATTTATAAATGACAATTTGTGAGAATGATTATTATTCAATGTATCCACCATTAAAGTTTATATTTTTTTTTTCCATTTAGCTTGATATTTAACATCTATTAAAAGAGATATCACTTTAATCATGGATGAGATTGAGTAAAATTCTAAATTTGCCATAGCTATGCCCCCATTATCCCAATTTTTCATATGGTGTATCAATGCAATTCTGGGTTTATTTGGAAACCATAACAATTTATGAAACATTATGTTCATTTTTTTAATTATCAAATTGGGGGGTGGTAAAGAAATAGATTGAATAATATAAAGTATTTTAGGGAGTAAAATCATTTTAATAATAGTGAGTCTTTCATCCATGGAAAAAGGAATTTTGTTCCATTGTTTTATCAAATCTTCTATTGTTAGACTTTTATTATAATTAATTTCTGTGATATCTTTAATACTTTTGGCTATTACGATACCTAAATAAAGAAACTGATCAGATTGTGCTAGACATTTTTTATAATGATCTTGGAGATTAAATTGCTTTGGACCAATTAAGAGAATTTGTGTCTTATTATTGTTAAAAGTTAGATCTGATTTTATTTGAAAGAGATTCATGTTTCTAAAAAGAGCTTGAATAGAAGAGTTTTCATTGGCAATGGTTAGAAGAATGTCATCTGCAAACATTTGTATTTTAGAGGATAACTTGGAATTTAATTTATAAGCTACTATATTATTATCCCATCTGATTAAGTTTGTCCATGGTTCCACAATTAGTGTGAATAATAAAGGGGATAAGGGGCATCCTTGTTTAGTGCCCTTAATTATTGGTATGTTTTGAGAAATACTAGTGCCAATTTTAATGTAAGCTTGACTGCCTTTATATAACTGTGAGATGAGATTTATAAAGTTATGGAAGAAGTTTAGTTCTTCTAAAAGGGAGAATAAGTAGTCCCAATTAACTGAATCAAATGCACAGTTAATGTCTAAACTGATTAGTGTTAGATTTTTATTTAAATGTTTGACCAACTCAATCAAAATTAATGTTATTTTTATGTTATCATAAGAATTCCTATTTACTATAAATCCTGTTTCATCCTCAGCCATCTAATTTGATAAAATATATTTTTATCTGTCTGCAAATATGGACATAAACATTTTGTAATCTATATTAAGTAAATAAATGGTTCTATATGAAGAACATTTGGTGGGGTCTTTATTAGGTGTCAGTATGGGAGAAATAATAAAAGTATATTTCCAAGAGGGTGGGATTTTATAAAATTTTTTAGAGATATTAAAAACTTCATGTAGTAAACTTAAAGCTTCATTAGGCAATATTTTATATATTTCTGGTATAATGCCATCATTACTGGGGCTTTATTTTGTTTAAATTTGTTAATTTGTGTCTGAATGTCTTTAAGAGATATAAGTTTGTCTATCATTTTTTTTGTTCTATAGATAATCTTTTGTTAGTATGTTTATTAATAAAAGCTGCAATATCTTCATTTGGATCAATTGTATTGGAGTTTGATTAATATTATTAAAAACTCCCTAAATTCAGATAGAATGTTGTGTAAATTTGAGTCCATCTTTTTTTTTTGGGGGGTGAAAATATTTAATTAATATGATTAATTTTGTTTAGTCTTAGTTTTGTTTGCTAGCAACTTTAATGATTTAGGATTTGTTGAGAGGTTAGCTTAAAACTTTCTAGAATAATTTTTGTTTTCTGATTTAAAATTTCTAGATATTTACTATTTAAATAATTTATTTATTTTTGTTTGTCAGTTATATCTTTTTCTTTTTTATGATTAAGCTTTAAATTATCTAACTTAAGTTATATATCACAAAAATTCTTTGTCCCATAATTTCCTTTTATTTTGATACCGACTTATAATTCTTCCATATAAATATGCTTATAAAGCATCCCAAATATATATTTCTGATATGCTATTGGTGTTATTAAGCTCTATAAAGGTTTGAACTTCTAATGAAATAAACTCTTTAAATTATTCTAATTTTGTAATGTATGCAGGTATTCTTTTGATTTGAATACTAAATTATTATTAATAAGTATTTCAAAAGTTATAGAACTATGGTCAGAAAGAGGACAAGATATTACTTTTGTTTTGATTAGGGAGTCTGTTAATCTTTAGAAATCAAAACTATATTCTAGAGTGTGAATTATGTCTATGGGAATAAAAAGTGTAAAATAAATTTAGATCAGCAAAATTATCAATGTCTTTTAGTAAGAATAGGTCAATAAAGTCCTTTAACTTTTTAGTGGAAGGTTTCCTTTTACCTTTATTAGTAGAGTCATTAGAATCTAGAATGCAATTAAAATCTCCTGCTAGTATTATGTTTCCTTTTGAAAAATGAGCAATCTGGTTCAAATGTGTCTAACTGTATTAGTTCCTATACCTGGAATCCAGTATATATTGACTAAAGTATACATTTTTTATTTAATTCTAGAATTATAGCACAAAACATTCCCATATTATCCTTGTAAACATCAATTATTTTACACAAGGGCAATGTATTATTCCATATAATAGCCACTCCTCTCTTCTTTTGAGAGTGTTCTGAGCTTATCAATACAGAATAAGATTTATTATTAAGTTTAGATATATCTACAGATAATAAGTGGGTTTCTTGTAGAAATATTAGTTGCAAATTATGAAGTTCACAGGTTCATAGGTTCATAGGTAGGTACTAGGCTATCAGTCCTGGGGCCTATACAAGCCAGCCAAAAAGGTACCCTGGCTTTTGCCAGCCAAGAAAATTATTTTCCTGTGCCACTGTTGAGCAGAGCCACAGAGGAGATCCCCGGGGTGAATTTCCTATTTCCCATCCAATCATCAAGATTTTTCTTGAAGAGTGCTAATGAGGAGCTTTGTTTGATATAGATAGGTATTTTATTCCAGAGAATGGGAAGTCTCTGGGACAGGAATCTATCCCTCCGGCATGTTCTGTTTATTGTGGTGACAAGGTTTAGGTCCCTAGAGCGTGTAGCTCGGAGGGATTGGGATTTCTTTAAGTGGAGCATGTCCAACAGCTCTGGGTTTGACATGGCTTTGTATGTTAGGCAGAGATCACCTCTGAGTAGGCAATATGCAACAGAGTAAAGCTGGAGTTTTTTTGAGACAGTCTGTGTAGGGCATCTGTTTGAGGCCAGTAATCCTCTTTGTGACGTATTTCTGCGGTCTTTCCAGTTGTAGATCTCTTGTAAGGTACATACCAAAAGGGGCATTGTACTCTATAATTGGTCTAATGAGTGATGAGTAGAGGGGAACAATGACCTCTTTTTTTCTGGATGAGAAAATGAAGTTTAAGGTATTTAAATAAATTTCCTCTCTTACTTGGATTATTCAAACCATTGATGTTGATTGAAATACTTTTTATTACTGACAACTTAGAATACGTTATATGTGTAAGATATTGACCATCAAATTATATAATTATAATAACTAAAAGGAATACTATATATTTCCCAGTTGAATGGAATAAAAATACTAATCAGATATTTTTGAATATTCTTTTTTTCAAATTAATGGTGAACATTAATAAGACAATTCAAAATATTTTGTTATAACCAAACTTTAAAACAATATTTACAACCCAGTCCTCTCTGGAGTTTAAAACTCCCAGTTTTGGGACATAATATTACCTAAATTAATCCTCAAACTAGTAGCAACATCAAACCAGCTTCTGTCTTAATAAAATTATATTAAACTTCAAACAGAAAATGTTTTATCTTCCTGTCTCTGTTTTATATGAGTGAAGATAGAACAATTACTAATATATCTATTATATTTGAAAAACTGTAATTATCAATGAAAAGAAAATCTTCAAGAAAATCTAATTAGCTACTAACCACATAATAGATACATTTTAAACAATTAAATATAAATAAGCATTCTATTAGACTAAATATATCTATAACTTTAACCATTCTATGCTTCGTTCTTATTCAATTTATAATTATTATATCAATTTATTGAAGTATATGACATTACACAGCTTTCCTATTCTTTCTAAATTGTAACTAATTAAGAAAGTATATGAGAGAAGACATTTTTAATAATATGTAAAAAAAAAAACAAAAAAAAACAACTGTCAATCATTAGCGGACCAGAGTTCCGCTGTGGCAACCCCTAACCGGGAAAAGCCGAAAGACAAACAACAACATGTAGAACTGTCATATATATTCTAGATAATGCAATGAATATTTAATCATAAGAGTTGACTATAGCTGAATGTAAAGAGATGAAATATTCACATAGCATGTGCCAAGTTATATATTTTTTAAGTTTATAGTCCCAAAAGTATCTGTATAATTCCAACTGAAGTATCTTCATTTATTGCTACAGTATCCTGATGTTGCAGGAATCCATATGCAAAGATACTAATTAAATGTCTCCGCATTTATTCATTGCTGAGGTTCTTTCTTCAGTTCCAATTTTAATAAAAGGATGATAGACTTACGTCAACATTTTTATTGACATTATAAATTAATCAACATGCTAAAGTCTATTAATCTGGGGAGACAGATAATACATAAAAGTAACTGTGGTAAATTTACATACTTTCTAGTTAGAAGCAATTGTGTTGAGGTGGGTCCCAAAAGTATTACCAAAGTATGTCTACTCTAAACCAAATGTCTGAGGAAGTATAATTTACCATAAAATAGGGTATACCATCTGTCTGAGGAAGTATATTTTACCATAGGGTAGGGTATACCAACTGTTTGAGAATGTATAATTTACCACTGGGTTGGATATATTAAATTGGATCTCCTTGTCCCCAGATTGTAGAGCTGCTTACCCTATCATTATATAAGATTTATTTCAGAATACACACAATTATACAAAACTATGCTATAAAACAATTCTTTTTCTACACATAAATTCTACAAACTCTAATAAGTTTTAGGGTCAGAGCTTGTCTTGACATTGTCAGTCATTTCCAGGCATCCACCACTTATTCTGTGAAGTAGAATTTCTTCTGAAACTGTTTAAAGAGTGTTCCCTCTATTTACAACGAATCCCTTAACTATTCTATTTTCCAATAATATAAAACCTTCATTCCCTTAATTAAATTTGTTGATTCCCTTATTTTTTTTATGATATTGCTATATCTCTTTTTTTCACCTGTGTCTGACCAATGCCCAATTGACTAGGAGAATAACCTCCCTATCCCTTCAGTATATTACTTGAAAGATGCATCTAAATATTACACTGGCTTTGGCTAAAGGCTCAGCAATCGGTGCTTAATAACCTAGTAATGTGCCACCATCATCTCAAAGTCCTTTCCTTCACTAGTATGACCGAGTTTCATCATTATGACCTATAAGTCTTCTTGAAGTTATGCATCAGATACAGCATCTATCTAACTTATCTTTAACTATTTTAACAGTACACAAAGAATTTAAAACATCTTTCTTTGAAAAATGAACCATATTTTTGAGTTTTAATTATATATTGAATTTATATAATTTACTAGCTAGTTTTCTGATATTTATTCCACTTAACCTATCTCATCATAAATTAAATTTATCATTTACTCTTAGCCAGCAGATTTCTGTTGTTTTCCTATTTTAGCAGAGCAGCTGTAAAAATAACCAACTCAATAGTAGACCAACAATGAAAAACATGTCATTCAACATTATTTGTGTCACCAAATCAAACAGATATGACTAAAAGATTAATTTGCTTTTCTATTTTCTGTATTCTTCATATTAAATGTAAGCACTATAAAGTGTGTTTATAACTCCCATACTCTTTCTTACACTTTGTAGAAAATACTGTTATGTAAATAAATGAAGATATAGTGGGTAGGTTCTAGCCACCCATTTATTGGTCTCTAAGATATGATGAAAGTATGAATATCTGTATCTTATCATTTAAATGGGTGATTCATGGTAATTATTGGTGTCAACAAGGAAACCAAGCTAAAACTGAAGCAAAAATCTCTTCAGCACAATGAAAAAAAATATTTTAAAACAAAGTAAAGAACCATTACTTTCCCTGTATTACTTCAGCTATATCAAGCTCCACCAGTATGTTTTATATCATGCCACAGAGACTAATTCTGGGAGATAAATGTATAGTGTCTACTAGACAGCATAACAGAACTAAACGAAAGAATATGCATAGGCATCATATTAATATAATAATGTGAACAAATATTTCAAATTAACATCAAGAATAAGGACCTATAAAGTAGTGTTTCAATATTCCAAAGCTACGCAATTTACTGAAGACCAAGATCAAATATCATTTTAAGTCATCACTTGAAGAGCCATGACTGTTTCACATACACTGGATCTATTAGAAGTTACAAATAGTTTATTGTGCTGTTATTTCATGTGAAACACTAGAGCAGATTCTAGCGGGAAACTAAAGGTGAGTCTTAATTTTGCGTTGCTTCAAAAAAAAAAAAAAACGAAAAGTGCGGCAGCCACTCAACGGACACAAAAGGTCCAAATACTGTCAATAACCTTTCTAAGTTCAAAAACCAACTCATTAAAACATTACCCATCATCCCAATGACCATCAATCCATACTCAACATCAAAGCATTTCAATAAATATTTTACACTATTAAATCAGCAAACCCTTCTAGTCTTCATCAATATCACATCACAAGCTCACCCGTGTACTCAGCAACCAACTGAACTCATATTTCAAGCTAAAGTCATACCAATAAATACAAGGACATTTCAAAAACAGACAATATGGCAGAGATAGAGACTTTAAAAACAAATTACATGCATCTGCTTCCTTCTCAAGTCCCAATCAGCTTCATAACAGCAACACCGATTCTCTGAGCCAGCATACAAAATGAATGACCCTGAAAAATCACTTACTGCACGTCAAATAGCCTTTTCAAATTCCCAGAAAGAGGGACATAAGTGAGTTTCAACACAACACCCACAGTCAAGTAGATGAGAACCATGAAACAGAAACATAAAATAAGTTTTTGCACACTTTTCATCACTTAGATATTTGTAACTATTAATCTCTATAAATCCAGAGCAACCATAATACAGCACTTATTAATTCCAGGTGAGCTGTTATATAGCCACTCAAAGAGATATCCAGAATAAGCTGCTGCCATAATCATTCTATTTAACAAGTAATCAGCACAAAATTATTATTAAATTGAATCAAGTGATATAATAAAATACACAAATAACAGGAAGACAAACAAGAAGCACAACTAGCAATGAGCATTAATCTAAACTTAAAAATAAGAATTTATTACTACAGAGCACTGCAACCATCACTAAGCACATCTCTAATAGTAGTAAAATAACATAACTACCTATATAGTAACAAAATAAGAAGCTCACCTAGAAATCCAGTTTCCTTTCCCCGACTCATAGGGTCACAATAACTGAATGCTTGAAGATTCAGTTAAAGGTTTTTATCTCTATATAAGAGTCATTTAATGTTAAAAGGATTTGAAGAATGATATATTCTAGCTAATACTTGTTGAATGATTAATTGTTAATCATTTTTACGCTTCTTTTTACGATCAAAGATTTTCCAGGTGTTACTCTCTGCAATTCTTTTAAGGCTAGTATTTGCCCATTCCATGTATTCAATTCTTTCTATTATTTTGTTATTTTTAATGAATGAGATGGCAGAGTCTAGATCTTCAAATATTTTATAACCACTTTGATGAAACATTTTTAGTCTTGCAGGGAATAGAAAGTGGGTTTTTATTAGATTTTTCTTGAGCTCTTTGATTAAAGGCAGAAAGATTTTTCTTTTTGAAATCACAGCTGGAGAATAATCATTATCAAATTGAATGAATGTATCTTTTATTTTAATTGGTGAGTTTGCCCATGCTGTCTTTAATACCATCTCTTTGTCATGAGAAGAGAGAAATTTCACAATGACAGATTTAGTGAAACTATTTTTATTTTTAGCTGTTTCCAAAGATCTATGTGCTCTTTTGATATCACATGAAAAAGCTTCTGGGAGTTCCAAAATGTCATTTATCCATAAAGAGAGGAATTTCACCATATCAGTTCCTTCTATGTTGCCTGGTAAGCCAAATATTCTTATGTTGTTTCTTCATGACCTATTCTCAAGATCATCCACTTTTGATTGAAGGAGAGAGTTTTGTTTTAATAAAAACTCAATGTTATGTTCATTTTCTTGAGTTCTGATGTCTATGTCATTCAGTGCTGGTTTCTATTCCAGATAGCTGCTTTTTCTGCTGGGCAAGGTCATCATGTATAAGATCCATTTGTTGAGTACATTTCTCTTTAAAGTTATCCAATTTCATATCCATTTTATCTAGTTTTGTTGAAGTTTTTTAGATTATGTACTTTATATTAAGTTGTTCTATTTGGGTGGTGTTATTGTCTAATCAGGTTGGTTGGGAAATGATCACTAATATGGTTTGGAAGTCAGCCAGATTTATAGTTATTAGAATGTTTATTGGTTATGGTTAATAACCAGGCTGAGACTGATTGCTTGTTTTTTTGCCAATTTGTATTGTGAATTGGATAATTGTGAGAAGCCATAAACATTTAGGGAGTTTGAGGTATTATCTGTGTTGTAGATAAGTCTATCTATGATGGTAATGGATTTTTTGTTTATTTTGAGATTAGTGCAGATGAGTTTGACATTTCTTAATATTGAGTTAAGTAGTTCTACCTTAATATTATTTTTATATATGATTGATAAGCTGCTTCCACATTTGTTTTTTCTGTCGAGTCTATAAATGATGTAACTTGGGGGTATAATCTCATTGTTGTTTATATGGGATTTTAGCCATGTTTCAGTTACCACTATTAAGTCTGGGAAGTATTGTTCAAGGCAAATGTGGTATGCATGTACTTTATTTGTTATGCTTCTGATGTTGATGGTTAGAAGGAACAGATGTTTTCCTTTAAAGGGGCTATCTGTTAGGAAGTGGGTTGCCCTGTGGGTTGGCTTTAACCAGTTTGTTTAGTTTTGGACAGGCTGGGATTAGAATGTATGTCACCACTAAGTTTCATATGGGAGATAAGGTATAGAATAATGCCTATTCAGGTTCCAATTAGTTTAGATTTTAACATTTTTGGAGTAGAGACTGAGAGGGAAGTATTCTACACAGGTTGCTGAACAGAGTTCAGGGGATATGTAGAAACATAAGGTGTTTGTATATTTGGTTGAGATGTAGAGATCACTGGTATAAGATGAGCATTTTGTTCTGTGTAAATGGTAAAACACAAGCTGTGCATTAGAGTTGTTGAAAGCATACTGGAATGGACATGAAGAGGCAAAGATCACTAGAAGTGTTTGACAGGTAAAGCAGAATTTTGCTTGCTAGCTAGGAAACGTGTTTTTAGTAGTTGGTGGCTTGAGTAGCTGTACAGATGTAATTTGGGCAAAAGAGATGGGAGTTGTGTTGTAACTCTGGCGGGGAGATGGAAGAAGGTATGTGTGGCTGCATAGTGTGGGATGTTTGTAGAATAGTTGGTGTTTGGAAGAGGTAGTAGGGGTACATGGGAAGGATGGTTTTGTGTGTGTGTGTGTGTGTGTGTGTGTGTGTGTGTGTGTGTGTGTGTGTGTGTGTGTGTGTGTGATACAGGTTGGGTTTAGAAAGTATAAATGTAGTTGAGGAGGGGGGTGAGTGGAAACTGGTGGTAGGGTAGGGGAGCAGAGTGAGCCCAAGTATAGCAAGGGTAAATGGAGCAGGAAGCACCTGACAAGTGAGTCACAGTGCAAAAACCTGTCAGCTGATTGAGTATACAGAAGGTTAGTCAAATGCCTATATTTCTATTCAGATAGTTTGATCACTTTTAATATCAATTTCATAAAAAAATTAGGCCAAAAAAAAATATGCATTGAGTGAATGGCTTACTGAAGTGCAACATTTTACTACTCAGCTGCAGATATTTTGGAGTGATTTAGTCCATGTATCATTAGGAGTTAGGTGGTTATTGGTACAAAATACTAGTAAATAAGTTATGTAGAATGAATAATATTTTAAAGTGGGAACATATGAAGAACATAACGTGAGTGTGTCCCATTTAAGTGTGTATGCCACTCCACAGAATCAGTCAGTCTGAAATGTTTTTCTTGTAAATTACTGCATGTAATAATTACCCCAACAAACTAAATATCTATGTTAATTCTCAGACAGTGCTTGCATAGATAGATTTAGATAGCTCTGATAGTACTCAGATATTATTTGCGTAGGGAGAAAAAAACATACATGGTAGGACCTGATTAGTTTTTCAGATTGAAACAGTCAGGTGTCTACGTTTCTGCTTTTACTGACTATCTTCTTGTGCTGAAATACAGGCCAGGGAAAAATGAAAGACTGGATGCAGGACAGGTAGTGACTGGATCTGATTGGTAGAGTATAGGGGAAAATTCCAAGAGAAGTACATAAGATTAGAGGTAGAAAACTGACTATCTTCTTGTGAAAAGTTAAAACTATGCTCTGTCACAGAATGTTGCATTGCATAGCATTCAGTAATTAGCACATAAAATGTGCAGCAGATATCTTAAAGTAGTAATTCTGGACATCTGTGCCTCAGTTATTAACTAGTACGATAAATATACAAGCAATACATATATATGTTAATCTAATAAAATGTACTCATAACATTGACCAAAACAGTTACAATTTCAGACAACAATAATAACCTAACCTCAGTATCTTAAGCTATGTTTATGAAATGAAGTTGTTAAGCATAGGACTGACAGTATTGCAATGTTTTTTGTCATCAACGATGTGTATCACATTTGATGTAAGTATCAACTTAAGACACGTATAGCATATATTTTTATCATTCAGAAGTGTCAGCATACTTTAGTACATTAGCTGTGTCTATAAGGGCATAGATTTATTTCAAAGAGTTACACAATCAAATTACTAAAAATTAATGAGCACATCCATCATCAGTCAACTTAAATGCAGTTATAAAAATGTGTTAAAAAGGTATAAGATCTATTATATGAGATGTTAGCACAAAAAAATTAGTCCAGATCACAAGTAGTAAGATGTGGTTGTCCTGAACAACTGTAAGCATGCACTTTGTTTAGTTGTTATCATGCTACTTATATCTGAAGAAATGCTATCAACATTATAGCTACAAATAGCTCATGCTTCGATGTCTTACATAATGGATTAATGAATGATAGGACTGTATTAACTGTGATATTTTGTATTAAAATGATTATACAGTGCATTTATATTACTGTGTTTAAGTAGGTATAGCACAAAGATGATTGCTTTTGTAAAACCAGTCATGCTCTCTACAAGTGCAAAGAGTAGTAGTGATAGTTTATCACATGTGGCATATATAGCACTAAGTTTACATGTACATGTCAGGCTGCTAGGATTGCTTTCAGGAATATTGAAGTTGTCAGCACATACACTAGTTATATTTTACAAAAACAAAGTGGACTCCCTGTTTAGCCTTTAACTTACTTTGCAAATGCACTTCACCTAGGACACAGTGGGGAGCAGTCCCGAGTGTTATATGTTTTAAAAATAGTGCTTTTCATGCAAGTTGCTTTTAGAATTTCTAAAGCACTCTTGGAAGGCTTGCTAGCACTATAGGCGTGAAAGCACTGAGCTTGAAATGAAGAAGTAGGCCAGCTGACTAGCAAGTCACAGTGCAAAGGATACAGAAGGTTAGTCAAATGCCTTTGTTTCTCTTCAGGCAGTTTGACTGAGTCTTATTGGTAGACAGTAATATCCAGAAGCTTTATGTTATCAACATGTTCTACAATGTCCTTATGATCAAGTCTTTTTCAAATGATCCCCTCAAAGATGTATCCAGTACAGATGTAGCAAAACACGTACATTATACCTAACACATTCCTACACAGGACATTGACTCATAATTTCTCATTTTACAAAAAGCACCTGACCTTTAATATTCAGCAGCCATCTGCTGCACTTATATTACATCATGCTGTTGCATCAACCTTCTACTAAGATGATCTCTTTTTAAATGACCCCCTCAAAAACCTACCCAGTACCCATGCAACAAAACAGGGTCATTATCCATTACTCTCCTTTAAAGGATCTAAACTTGTGTTAGTGAAATAGATTACATTATTAAGGTGAATATTTTGGCATCTTCTTCTGAGACAGACAGACTGCTTATGATTAGAAAATGAGCATAATCCTTTTTATTGCTTTTTGAAAGGAAACGGTGTACAAGGTGAACAGAATTGCAAGCAATGCCATATGCAAACCTTTATTTTACATCATGAGGTATGGTCATAAATTATGCTGTGGATATCTGGTGCCATTTATACTGAAATGGCCAGCATTAGGAGGAATAACAGACAGTATATAACATAAGCAGCTTACAATTTTTTGATGAAAATAACATATCTCAATCTAATGATATTGATAAAAAACTGACCACATGGCTGAGCCAGTTTGATTTCTTACAGACATTGTAAATTATAAAAGACAAACATAAGCTTTTGATTTACACAAAGGTGAAACACTGCTAACATGTTACTAACTCAAACACTTCGGCATACATTCTGCTTCAGCCATTCCTCTTTCACAGTGATAACTGATTTTTTTTCTGCATTAATCACACCACAAAACCTCAACCTCACACTGTATATAACAAACTTGTGTATATTGATGAAATAAACACATCATGGTAATTTTGTATTAAAATATTTTTATGAATGTTATGGAGATAGTATCTGTTGCTGCTTTATTGGAAAACTGAGCACCAGAAAGGTGCTGTTCAAAACTGCTTAACATTTCTACTTTAGTATAAAATCTGCCCTAAGCACAAACCTTCAACAGATGAAGCAATGTATTATAAGACATGAAATAAGCTCTGCCATCTATGTGGCCTGCAGTTTTCCAATCAGGTACTCATTTGAATACTTAAGTAAATACCCACAACACAGTGCTTCAAATGTTAAAGAATTCATTCTAGTATCAACTAAACTCTGAAGCACAATTGCAATATGGAGGCACTGGAGAATGTTGAATAGTAAATTTAGGGTGCTTCAGCATTCACATAACGAAGTGGTAATGCCATCTTAACAATGATTAAAAAAGCTTTTTAAGGAGGATAACCAAGGCACACCTTCTTGCTCCTTATATCATAGAGTATTTTTATTATTAAGAAAATGACTGTGATGGAGAAGGGGCACTGAAAGGTATCTAAGAGTATTATAATGCTATTTATACTAAACAGTTTTCATGGCATAATCTGTTTACCCAAGTTTTATGAACAGCTGCTTGTTTGTAGATTCTAAGCTAAATTATATAACCAGAGGAGGGTGTATTTAACATAAAACAGATATTTTTAAGAATAAAACATATACAATGATGACAAATTATTTTTTCTAATTGTAATCATACCTGTCAGGATAGGCATTATTGGAGAATAAAAAACCTTCCTGAGGCAGTGAGAATCTCTATCTGTAGCATTCCTTCTCAGAACATTTATTTCCATCCATTATTCCCTAGTAATTCTTACCTTTTCAAGCAATATTAGTTGCATACCTTATGATCTACTTTAAAATATCAAAGCAGAATTTATTAGACATGCTTACTGTCCCCCCTTCAGACTGACCACCACAATAAAGCTGAATAAAGAGTAGACTTGAAATTGTTTCTACAAAGGTGCAGCACCCATTACACCCTTTATGTTTGGGGCTCTACCCTCACACCCTTGATCTCTACATGTACTCATCTCTGAGGTCGCACCAACAGAGATAAAAGGGGAACAGAATAATTTTTTTCCATTTTTTTGAGTTGGTGCAAACTTGGCAATGGTATACTTTTGATAAAGGCGTGGAAATACTGTCCTGACATCAGAAAGTACACTGGTCACGGTTCTCCTGAAACAAGGATGTTATGTTACATTATGCTTTATTAAATATAGTGTGGTTATAAATCTGCATAAACCCAAGTAAACACATTTTTTAATATTCAATTGGCTTCTAGTTTCTCTAAACAGATTTGATAAGGCCAAGTAGAGCCATATTTTAAAATCCAGTGTGCTACTAGTTTCTTTAAATGCATTTTAATTTGTTCCATAGACCCTAACACGTTTTCAAAGCAAGATTTATCCTTAAGTTAATACACATCAGCATTGAGTTCTAAAATGTACTTTGCAACAGTATTAGTAACATATGTTCTGGTATTTGCTGGACATTAATTCCTTGAGCCACTATCAAGCAAGGCTGTTGAAATGATCCCCTGGGTGAAGTTCCTATTACCCATCCACTCAAGATTTTTCTTGAAGAGGGCTAGTGAGGTGCTCTGCTTGATGTGAATGGGGAGTTTATTCCAGCGTATGGGAAGTCTCTAGGTTAGGAACCTGTCCCTCCATCAGGTTCTGTTTATTGTGGTGATGAGGTTGAGGTCTTTAGAGCATGTGGTGCAGAGGGATTGAGACTTTTTCAGATGAAGCATGTCTAGCAACACTGGGTCAGACATGGCTTTGTATGTCAAGCAGAGATCGCCTCTAAGTAGGCTACATGAGATGGAGTAAAACTGGAGTTTTTTGAGTCTTTCTGTGTAGGGCATGTGTTTGAGTTCTATGATCCCTGGGTTTTAAAGCTATATATGGTCCTATACACTATGCATTGAATGCATGGCAAGTGACTGGAATCACATTTCATGGCATTTGCAATTAATGGGCTATCTAGCTTCTTGTTTAACATGATGCTGTAATGTGCCATGATACAAGTAAAAAACTGAAATTCACTTTCCTTTGAGGGAAATAATTTCTCTCCAACATTTTTATATATGTCTTCCCTTATTGAAAGAAATCCTTAATGAGGTAGGTACACAGTGCTGAAGTTGTAGTTCTGTAGTACAGGGTTTGATTCTCTCAATCCTCATTTGCCTACTGTGTGACCTTGAGCAAGTCAGTTAACTAGACAGTCCTTGGGAGCAAGTGGAAACCTGGACTAGGCTCCTCAATGACCCCCTTGATTACACGCCTAGTGACTACCTATGAATCATTATTGAAAATTCACAGATAACTCAACATAAACTTCACAGAAATAAAGAACTTGATCAATGTTATCCTCTATGGTACATTTGGGGATTGCAGGCTGGCATACTGGTTAAGATGTTTTTCTCACATACACACAATATAAGGTATGAAAGGGAAATTGACTAGGCTTAAAATTGTTCAGAGGGGCAGCTAGCCTTTTACCTATGAACCTGTGAGTCATATAATAAACCTTGCAAATTTTCCATAAAAATCTTTCTAATTCGGATGCTACTGAAGTGTATGCAAACAAAATATGTCTTCTTTTCTGTTTATTTTAAGAAATGTAATGTATATTTCCAAAATTATAGTACATCCACAGGCAAGCCTTTAACTTTTTCGACATATGTATAGACTCTGCTGTCCATACTCCAGCTAATACCTTATTGCATCTACTGAATATAACTTATTTTGCACTGTTACAGTTTTGGAATTCTGCTCTGTTAAAAAAAAAATTATGTGTCTGGCTGAACAACAGCTTGTAACAGGAAAGTAACACTTATTTCTAGGTTTCCCATGCAAAACACTTCATGATAGTGTTATTCATATCCTAACCACATCCCACAAAAAATGTCCCCATCTGTTCAGGTACTATTACAAGAAGGCTGGTCTTATTTTCCATGGTTTCCTGAGGACAAAGTCTCCCTAGCACCATGCCATATTTATGCACTTTGACCAGCATTTTTCCTGATGGCTCATTACTGCATGTCCATCCAATACAGTTGGCCAGGGAGGTTGCATAAAAAGAGAATGGACCATGGACCATAGAGATGTCACTATCACACATGGAGGCAAGGTTTTGACTTGTGTGTAGCCCAACACATCAAGAAGGGCATGGCTGATGGAGGGGATCTTGCAGTAATGCCATATGGGACTCACCCATCCTTCAAGCCGCTCTTCTTCCCAGCACATGTCCACAACATGGCTGTATATGTCTGGTATCAGACTGTTATCAGCACATCCCCACATCCTAACACCCCACCCCCAAGACATATGAATAGGCTGAGTCTAGTCACCTCACTCCCTTCTACCAGCTTCAACATGCAGTAGGTACCCTAGTTTGTAATGGTTCCTGAGCTGCCTGAGGCAGAAACAGGGCTCTTAGCCTTCTACATCAATGGATCTGGCTAATCAAATCCAAAAGCTAATGCCACTTTTGTTCATCATTGTCATGAAATTTAGAGTAAACTGATTATTTCTAAAATCCATCCATCCTCAACCCCTTTTTCCCATTTTGCACATGAGGTCAGGGTGTCACTTCAACAGTGACAATCATCTCAAGCCACGGTTTACACCTCCAGGTGGCTAGCCCTGTCATGGTAGTTCATCCATACCACTCACTCATACACACACTCACACCTATGGCCAATTTAGAGTGTCCAACCCACCTACTGCATGTCTTTCGAATGTGGGAGGAAACCGGAGCACGTGGAGAAAACACACACAACCTCAGGGAGGACATGCAGATTCTACACAGAAGACACCCCAGCTGAGAATCAAACCAGATAACATCTTGCTGTGAAATGACAATGCTAACCACTCCACTTCCTTGTAATATAAAGAAAAAGCCAGATAAATATCTAGTGTAGAACATAACCTAGTTCTCATAATAATCTTTGCTAAAATGGTCATAAATAGACATAGGTACAGCTGGGGACAAAAGCTGCCCAATGGCTATTCCACTGATTTGTAAGCAGAATGCACCATTAAATAAAAATAAATACTTAGCATTTCTCGTAATAATTCTGTCAGTGTGACTTGGCTTCATATTATCTGGATTTTCTTTAACCACTTTCACACCATCAGTATGTTATGGAAACATACAAGTCCAGAACATCTAGAGAAATCTCAATATAGTCAGACGTCTGAACCATGTTCTGTAATTTAGACAGTAAAGGTGATTTCTCTCTCTTGCAAGAAAAATAATTTTAACTTTGGGGTATGAAAAATCTCTATTAAAATTCTGCCTAAATAACCTAATATAGACTTTACCCTTGATGTTATCCCAGGAATATTTTTTGGTCTGTTAATGAGCAAGTAAGATGGTCTAGAGACCCTTTGAAGCTATGATCCACAGAGGGTCAGCATATTAAGATAAAGGAGGCAAAATGTCACAATAATAGAAATAGGGCAGTGCAGTTGTTCAGATACTCAGAACAGTGAAAGGAACTAAATACAGTGACAACTTAGTGAAAATATTCATAAGTGTTAGAAATAATGCTTTCACCATGTTCAGTTAAGTTACAAAACAACAAGTTGGAGTTATCTTTTCCATATGTTTTAATACTGAAAAATGCAACATTTTTGCAGGGGGATAAGTCTCCCTGAACCCTCTGTGTGGGGGTCCTGGCCCTCACAACTCCTTTACAACATATGCTAACTCCCACAGCTGAACTACAGGGGAGAAAGGGTTAAAAAAGGCACAAAAGCACACCACTGGCTCCAGCAATGTCCTTAACTGTGGTTAAGGTGTACTGACTTGGAATACCTAGGTAATAACTTTGCATTTATACAGTGAGGATATCTTCTTACAACATCTCTTGTGCTAGCAAAGTAAAGGAAGGTGCACTTACTATGGTGGAATGCCTGTTTTGTACAGGGAATTTATTACAGTGTTTGGAGTATTAAGAGTGATTTACCTGTCATTTGTCAGAGGATTAGCTGTTTGTTGTGCTACTTCCACAGTGTCACTTTGCCTAACCTGACCTTGAGCAAGTTACTTTACCAAGCAGTGCTTTGGGACAATAGGGAAATTGGGCTAGGATTCTCAATGGCCTCCTAGACTGCAGTCCTAATAACTACCTATGAAACTATAACCATTATCATAAAAGCAGTGGCCTGCATAAAACTGTCAAAGATGAGAAAGAAATTTTATATCTGTGAAGTATCACTGTGCAGATTTGGTGAGAGGTGGCCACATGTGATGGTGTCACTTTGCTAAAGCTTTTTTACCTTAATACTAAAAACAAAATAAGTACTGTACAGCATGAAATAACTATTGGTGTTGGATTTCACTGTATTTTTATGGATTTTTACTATCTTTATATAATTTTGGTGTGAACTGAATACGGGCATCTTCGCTGACTCATTGAAAAAATGTTATACCTGCCTGAGTGTTAAATAATCCATTTCCGTGCACCTTTCTAATAATAACCATCTTGAAAATATGCTTAGACTTATCTCTTAATTATTCATACTTGAAGGTATCACTTAAAATGTTATAGCACATTTTTGTATTGCATGCATTCCGGGATATTTCCTCCATCATCTGAGGGTTTAATAACAAGTCTGTTCTCTCTTAAATTAACCAATGCTTCCCATTCCATTTTTGTTATAATATAATTACTCATTTAGAATGGAAAAGACATTTGATTGCTTGTAAGATAACATTTCCAAGTATTAAGCAATATAATGGGCGTGCCTTCGTTGAAGGTTGGGTGTGGAGCTGGCAACTCGGCACCGTGAAAATCTACTGCCAATCATTAGCGGATCGGAGTTCTGTTGTGGGGACCCCTAACTGGGAAAAGCCGAAAGACAACAACAACTTTAGGAAACTTCTCTGTGGAGTCTGCATGTCCTCCCCATGGTTGGGTGGGCATTTGAAAGACGTGTAAATTGGCGTGCCTTTGTTGAAGGTTGAACATGAGCTGGCACCTCGGCGTTTGTAAAAGTCTACTGCCAATCATTAGCGGACCAAAGTTCCGCTGTGGCGACCCCTAACTGGGAAAAGCCAAAAGACTTTAGGAAACACAGACCTTCAGTTCTCTTTAAAATGAAAAAAAAAATAATTTATGCTCCCAGCTACTTTAAAAAAGTACTGCAGAAAATGTTTAAACATAAATCATAATAGAAAAACATTGCTGCTACATAAACTGGATTATAATGACTAAAGTTATTAATTAGTAATGATTGCAGTTCATTCTCTCTTTTCTCCCACAAACCTGAAAAAAAGCATTTCAAATGCAACATCTTTTTCTAACCTCTAAACTAAATCAGTGAAGATCATTCTGCCTTTCAGCTACTTAACTGTCTAGCTTGATTAAACATTGCCCTTCAGAAATTATGCTAGAACTGTCACTAAAAAGAGCCACAAGTGTCTGATATGGCAGTTTATCATAGGATTAGGTCATTTCTCCTTCCATAAAGCCGAAGAGGCTGCTTTCTAAGTTAAACTTCTGCACCTGTCAGGGTTATTCTGCCCTTGTTACACTGTACACATTTAATACAAACAAGGGTAATCAAATGACAATGGAGTAGTCAAATGATTAACAGGAAAGTAAGGCTTATTCTGAATGCTCACCATAAAGTGTTCAAACAGCTAAGGTGGTCACCCACAGCTGGACAGAAAAATTCAACCAAGGATGCTCACATATTAGGTTGTGTATCAGGAAATTTGCCTACTCCAAAATTAGAGAGAAATGCATATCTGTGGTAAAAGATCAGGTCATATATTCCTGATGTAGTAGCTAAAACAAGGAAGGCAGTCATCTACAAATCTCTTCTCCCATGTTGCAGTAACTTTCTGGAATAGCTTTACTGAAGATTTAGGGTATATTACTTCAGAAATTATGCTTAGCATGATCGAACAATAATCAAATTAAGTAAAAGACTCTCGACCCATGTTTTATCCCTATAGCCTCAACACATGCACATACACGTGTACATGGGAGCATGTTAAATTTGTGAAGATGGTTTTGGCAAACATAAATTCTTCATGTTTATATGTATGTGTGTGTGTGTAAATATATATATATATATAATATATATATATATATATATATATATATATATATATATAAACATATACATTTATATATATATATATATATATATAGATAGATATATATATATATATATATAGATATACATATATATATACAGATACACAGATATATATATATATATAGATAGATAAATATATAAATATAGATAGATATATATTATATATAGGTCTCGGGGTGAGGGGAGCAACACCTCACATGGGGAGGTGTAGTGGGGCTTGACCTCCTGCAAAACGTTTTTGTCTGATGTTTACTGAAGGTAGTTGCGGGGAACAGGTTTTGAATTTTTTTATGTTTGCCGAAAATGCCTTTAGTGATTTAATGAATCTGCTCAGACATGTACGTGTACATAAGTGGAAGTAAGTTATACAAGTAATTTAATGCTTCTTGTGAAGCCTAAATACAGACACTTGCATCTATTTGCTTTTAGTCAGTTTATAAAGATTAAAGAAAATAAAATAAAAGATCAGCAGGTTACTATTGTGCCACTTGAAGCACAGCTTTAGAATCTGGTGAAAAATAAGAATTGCAGACCATACTGCTTTGGCTTTAATGAATTTTTAGTTCTACTCCCTAAAAATGTGTACATAAACCTGAAGTGATTATTGTTGATTCTCTGTTTACAAGAGAAAGCAGGAGGTAGCACAGAGAAAGGGACAGGGATGGTAGAGTTAGAACCATGACGTGTGTAGTCATCACCTCTTGGCTGTGCCTAAAACAGTATCTGCCATTGACGAGCTCAGAAGGAGCTGTACAATGTCACAACATCAGTAATTGGCTGCAATTAATGCACAAAAGCTGTAGGGGTCCAACAAAAGAGATCTGTAACTGGATGCCTAAGACAGGAGGGCAGGAAAGGTTTAGAAAAAATGCAGTAAAACAACAGGGGGTGCAAGGAACATACTGTAAGAAAGTGGAACGAGAGAGACAGATGGCCAGGTGTGTTAGGAGGGCAGCAGCAGTATGGCTGAGGAACTAGAGAGGTAGAAGAAGATGCAGAATGCATTAAAAGTTACGAGCACTAATGTACAAGGTGAGGGAACTCACACAACTACCTGGACAACTACGTGAAGAGTCCACCTGTATCAGGATGGGCAAGTGCATAGAAGGACTCAGACAAATGGGGATCATTAGAAAGCAGGAGGGACAAGAATGTGAGGACAAATATTTTTTGGTCCTCAGAAGTCATTGGCAGAGGTAGCAAAGGTGGAGAGAGGGCTGGGGAAGGCAAGAACAGCAGTAAGACTCTAGTATGAAAAAGAAGCAGAGAAGAATTCAGAAGGTATAAAGAAGGCAGGCTTTAAAGGAAGCCAAGCCTGAAGAAATTACAAGGGTGTGTGTTGGGAGGGGTAAGGTAAGTGCTACAGGAAGAGAACTGGCAGAGGCAGATGGGAACTACACATGCAGGACTATGCAAGAGAAAATATGAGATTACATGGACTTCTTGATGTGAGGAAGCAGTGAAGTGAGGCCACAGGCAGCAGTTAAAGAAGAATGGGTCACCCAGAAAGGAGGAACAGAAGTAGTTTGGAAGTCTGTGATGTAGGAGTGTAGGGGCAATTGGAAAGGTGAACATGGGCCTAAGAGTGAGAACAGTCAGAACAGATAGATGGTAACAGACAGGAGGGCTACTCTTGAACAGGCAGAAAGAGTGTTAGGAGTCTGACTTCATGTCATCAGACAGATCCAGTGGGACATTATGATGAAGAGGATTGTGGGAGTTCAGCTGTTTCCAGGGTTAAAGTTGAATAAGATGGACCCAGAAAGTAATGGAGGTAATCAGACAAGTTGGGGAGTACCACCCCATGGGAAATATCAAAGAAACAATCTGGTAGACTAAGGAGTTCAACTGAGCAGTAGAAGGAAATGGTGAGATCAGCAGTATTTTCTGTTGTGCTGCCAGCCTCCTTCACCAGCAGAAATAGGAAGGTTTTGCTAGACATCTCTACTGGTGACTGAAAGTAGCTGCTGAAGGAGGAACACAGCATGGTAACCATCATAAGTGAATATAAGAAAGGTAGGGTTATGCAAGTTAGGTACAGGATCCACCTTTGCCTAACGGACACAGTTCTGCTAAAAGCTGAATGAGAAAGTTATCTAAAGAGGGCAGTATCTGTTAGGTTAGGATGCAAGGTGTAAATGACGGGGCAAACATGACTGCATTAGCAATGGGAAGAATGGACCAGAGAACAAAGCCACAGGTATCAGTGATACTTAGATCAGAGAAAAGGAAATGGGAGAATCGCAGGCCCTGACTGAAGGGGAAGGAGCACACGCAATGTGAAAATGTGAAACTTGAGCAAGCACAAACAGGCTACAGTGACAACGTAAACAGAAAATAGGAAGGGTGGTTGTGTACACTACAGGCATGTTGATGATAAAGTGCAAGATGCCAAGAGTGATGAAAAAGAAAGGCCTTACATCCAAGGGTGGATCAAAATGCCAAATATATGGGGTAACAATCAAGGTAGAAGGAAAATTTGAGGACAGTTGGTGATAATGACCATCTACCATGTAAATATGTGAAATAAATAACAGAGGCTTCTAAAAGAAAATGTGAATGGACCAGTAAGGAAGAAGGGAGGATTTTACTGTCCCAGACATGAAGGGGGACACATCAACATCAAGTGCAGAAACAGACACGGTGATCAAACAGACAGTGTTCATACTGCTGGTACAAGAAGCCACAGAGAGAAAATATTACACCTATTTAATGCTGTGAAGAAATGATGGAAGATGAGGAGCAGAGATGATGGAGCCATTACCCCATAGGAATCATACACCACTTATCATGCATTGTCTGTTTGAACTAATATAAAGGGAGCACAAATGCAGTACAACATGAGAAGAAATTTGGAGATTTCACTTTATGTTAAGGTTGCCCGAAGTTCACCAGAATGATTAAATGAGCTCTGTATAAGGATATCAAGGTACGTTTAGAGGTAGCAACATATTTGACCTTGTCAGCCATTGCTATACACCAATTGTCAACTCTTCCCTGGTTAGATCCGACCACAAACTAATCACCTCCCTCCCCCTCTCAAAAAGATAACCACCATGAAAAACTTCTCCAAAGCTAAGTTTGGGCTCCTAAGAACAGAGGTGGCTAACTTTATGGCACCCATGCAAATGGAGAATAGTTGCATGACTGCTGAATCATACACCAATGCACTGTATGAACACGTGCACAAATGCATGGATGTCGCCATACCCAATAGAATCAAGACACTCTCCTCCAAAAACAGGAAGCCAATTTGGTGGTCCCCTGCCATAAACAAACTCTATAACAGAAGGAGGAAACTGATGTGGAATAAGGTGAAGTCCCAAGACTGGAAAAACTCCCTGATAAGCCTCAACAAAAAGTTGAGATCCTTCATCAAATCCTCTAAAGCTAGCTATGAAAACAGAATTGCAGCAGATAGTAAAGACAACCACAAGGCCTTCTATAGTTATGTAAAGAACCTCCACGGCAATACCCAGATTTGCTCTGAGCTACTGCACAATGGTAGGTCCTATACTGAGTCAACAGATATTACCAATATACTGGCCGACAGATTTAGTGCCAACTTTACCCCCCCCCCCCAAAGGACCAATCACAATATTAGTAGATTTCCAGGCACCCAGTATTACTGCTGCACAGGTTAAAATAGCACTGTCCAAGGCCAAGAATACAGCTTCTATGGGACCTGACAATATCCCTGGCTGTGTTCTACATGAACTATAGAGTGAACTGGCACCTCACCTGTGTGCCCTGTTCAATCACAGCCTCACCTCAGGCTTTGTCCCTACCAGATAGCACACTGCTATAGTCATCCCTCTCCACAAAGGAGGAGCTACTACAGACCCTAGGAACTACCACCCCATTAGCCTGGCAAGTCTGATATGCAAAGCTATGGAAAGCATCATCATGGACCTAATAAACAAGGATATAGGGAATCTCCAAACTCTGGATTCCACACAGTTTGGTTTTGTGAAGGGTAGATCATGCCTGCTCAACTTGGTTGACTTCTTTGAGTCAGTCACCAGAGCTGTGGATGAAGGCAAGGTGGTTCATACAGCCTACCTTGATCTGGCCAAGGCCTTTGATACCATTCTCCACTCAGGAATCATAGAAAAACTCACTAAGCTAGGCATCAACCCCTATATCACTAAATGGGTTGCAAACTGGCTCACAGATAGAACCCACAGTGTGAAAGTAGCTGACTCCAAGTCAGACTGCCGACCAGTCATAAGTGGAGTCCCATAAGGATCGGTCCTAGGTCCTCTCCTTTTTGGTATCTACTTCTCAGAAGTCCAAGCCAACATGAAGGGACACTGGCTGACAAAGTTCGTAAATAATTGCAAGTTGGGAGCCATTATTAACTCCCCAAGTGATGTTGACATCCTACAGAAAGGCCTTACGGAGACCAACGACTGGTGTCAGAGCCATGGCCTTAAGCTCAATGCCAAAAAATGTGTCATCATCCCCTTTGGGAAAAACCCAATTCCCATGAACTACCACATCGATGGTAGTCCACTGAACACAGAAGGCATTATAAGAGATCAGGGAACACATGTTGACAGCAATCTCTCTTTTGACTACCACACTGCCACTGTGGTCAGAAAGTCCTTCTATGTGGTACATCTCATTACTAAGGGTTTTGCACCCAGGAAGAAAGAGGTCATTGTCTCCATCTACTCTTCCCTCACTAGGCCAGTCATTGAGTACAATGCCCCATTTGACATGTACCTCACTAGACACCCGCAACAACTGGAGAGGTCACAGAAGTACCTCACAAAGAGGATCCTAGGCTTTAAAACACTTGTTCTATATGGACAGACTCAAAAAACTCCAACTATTCTCTGTCTCATATCACCTACTTAGAGGCAATCTCTGCTTGACTTACAAATTCATGTCTGACCCAGCTCTGTTAGAAATGCTACAACTAAAGAAATCCCAGTCTCTCCGTACCGCACGCTCCGGAGACCTCAATCTCATTACCACAATCAACAGAACGTGCTGGAGGGACAGATTCATAATCCAGAAACGGTCCATGCTATGGAATAGACTTCCCATACATGTCAAACAGAGCACCTCACTGGCCCTCTTCAAGAGAAATCTTGATGAGTGGATGGAAAATAGAAAATTCACCCCGGGGATCACTCCAGTGGCTCTACTCAACAGAGGCACTGGATACTAAGGTCAGGTGGTATGATGCCAGAGTAATCCTATGGGCTAGGCTTGTAAAGGCTCCAGGGCCATTAGCCTAGTACACACCTATGAACCTATTTCTGGAAGGTTCATAGGTTCATAGATTAGTACTAGGCTAACTGCCCTTGCAAGCCATTTTAAGCCTAGCCAATTATCCCTCAACATAGACAAAGAAAGTAAACTGCTAGAAAACAGTACAGAGAGATTTTGCTAGTGTAATGATTAGGGCTGATTGCATACCATTTGGTGAGAAGCTGAAATGGGCACATCTCTTTTCACTGGTGGACAGACAGGAAACAAGATAAGTGGTCTGGACTGACAAAAATAATAAGGAGAATCTTTGAAGACTTTGAGCTAAAAATAACTGAGGTAGTAGGAAACCTCAGTTCCAAGCTAAGAGAATAGAACATAACTGGGATTAATGGATGATAGGAAGCTGGAATAGATTCCTAGATTGTATCGTATGAGGCAAGCATATTGACTCCTTCAAAAGTACCTGATACAGACAGATGGAAAAGGATGGAATGGCTTCAAGGTGCAATAAGTACAGCAACTGGGAAGATTAAACAGATCTTTAACAGTTGGCTCTGGTACGTTTCCACACATGTTTTGCAAATGTACCTTTGGATAGCGTATCATAAGTGTGAGCCCTGTAAATACCTGTCCCACAATTTAAAAAAAAATACAATTGAAAAAGAAAAGTGATGAATGTCAAAATTTGGTGTGGTACCCCTTTTTCCATCTAATATGAGGGACTGCAATCCCAGCACCCTTAAACACTTTCATGTACTAACTCTAACTTTGCTATATTTTGGAGTTGGGGGACTACTCCAATGTACTGCAACTTCAGACCTTTCATACATTGCCACATTTGTAGATAGAGTCTGTGTTCCGAGGCCTACAATTCTGATTCCCAGAATTTCAAAAGGAATTTGCACTACCATTATGCATTAAACAGTGCAGCTATTTCATGCTGAGGTCAAGTTCAGGTCACTATTAAAAGTTGTATTTAAAGAAGTGCACCTGCACATTGGTCATTAGTAACACAGTGATGAAAGAGGTGTATGCTGCTAGCAGATGGGGTTATCTTTGAAGAGGAGAGAGCTTAAAAAAAGCTGCACAGAGTAGACAGTTGGAGCTAAGAGTGAATGCAGAAAATGTAGATGAAATTCAATTAAAGAATGCTTGATAGCCGTATCTCTCAACTGTCTGTAATTTTGAAAGAATGTCTAAATTTTTGCCTCATATTTTTGATCTTTCCCCTCATAAAATTTGTGTTTTTCTAGCAAATAATTGATTAAAGTCACCAAATAATATCAAGACTTTCAGACTTCACATTTTTCAGAAGATGCATGCCAATGCAAATCCTAAAACAATTTTCTAAGCTTATAAGAGCAAAATATAAAACCCAGCCATGATTTTAGGCCTTTATCCCCTCATTATGGGGTAATACCTAAAGTGACAAAACAGGAAAAAAGATTGGAAGGTGACTAACAGTAAAGAAGAAGCAGAAAGAGGGGAAAAATATGGGTTCCAAAACCATCACTGCTGGGATATATCCTTATGTGAATATTCCCCAGGGATGAGGAGGCAAATTTCCAGTCAGTAGGTCCCTCATGAAACCACAGACAAAGACATTAAGCAGTTCTGGATGCTGTTTGGAGAAATAATTAAATGTTAGAAAAGACACAATGTAAAGTCACAAAGGTGATAAAGAGGAATTATGACAATTGTTATAAGAAAAACATGGAAGAGTCAGGACACTTTTCCCTGAAAGGCAAAAAAGTAAGGGTGAGATATGATGTTACGCCACAAAACGAATCAATGCGCAGGGCAATGGATCTACTGACCGAATGTCCAGACCTCCATATTAAGTGACTAACTTCAGTACAGATATAAGAAAATTCTATTTAGAAAGCAATGAACAGGACAGAGGGCTATGACATATGGCAGTATGCACAGAACATGATAACTGACTCTAAAAATGAGGCATTTGAGAGAGCCAAAATGAGGAGCAGTTGCTGACTGCTGTCTATAACCACTGGGTAACTACATAGGACACCAGATGCATTCTGCTAGTACAGGTATGTATATATGTAGGGCTGCATAGTATAAATGATGTACAGGTGGGACCTACAAAACTGAGAGTGCACTACTGGACACTAACAATGACAGAGAATGTAATATAAGTTCATGAAAAAACAAGTTAAGTTTCAAGTATTGCTTCAGTTACCAGAAAGCTGGTCTTGTGATTTCTGACAGTAGCTTCTCATTGTGAGTGGAAAAATGGCAAAAATGCATAAGAAAACTGAGATAATTATTTTTAGTTAAATACACAACTCAAACTGCTTCTAGGTTACCTACACAAAGCAGCAGTGAGCAGTTGTCTTTGCAGATTAATTTCCATAGCATTCGAAGCTCAGCTCTGAAAAGTGATTTACTTACAGTCACACCTGTATGCAAAATGTTGTGCTGTGTTTGGAGTATGGTTACCTTCATAGGAAATGCTGCACTTTAGAAGGCATTAACACGTTTACAGTAAAATGATATTTTAGTGTGAGGAAGCTATATCTATGTATAGTCAAAAAGTTAAATATTACAAATTTTTCACTTGGTGGATCTTATTACCCTGCAACCTGGGGTTCCAGTGTTGTAATTGCCCTCCTGACTTATCACAAATACTTCTCCAATAAGGACTGCAAACTTGACCAACACTGTCAGCTTATATAGCATGACTTGGCAGCTGGTGCTGTAATTTACATTTGGTTTAGATTGCTTGATGGCTGTCTTATGGTTGTTCCAGTAAATAACTTTTCTTTGACTCAGAACATTGTTACTAGGTGAAAAAAAACAAATAAGAAAATAACAGAATTATATGCACAATTGAGTTTTGTGGCTAGAAGTCGATTTGTTAAGCTCTTGGGAACTGCAGACTGTGTGGTTCTGCAGTGTGAAATGCTGTTTCTGTTTCCCATTTATGGAATAAAAGCGTATGCGGTGGTCAAGTTTTGTGTAATAAGCTCATGAAACTGAGCCAACATAAGTCACCATCACAGAAACACTCCATGGCCCCATGGATAAAATTGCATCTGGTGTATTTCATTTTTTATTTTTTTTTTATTGTTTTTGTAAACCATCCCCCAGACTATTATGCTAAATCCCTAAACTGGCCCATTTGTTACTTCTACCGAAGGGGACAGGAGTCAGCATCCTGCAGGAGGTTAGATCTTTGATACTCCTAACAGCTCGTGGTTGGCAGGCACAATGCAATGTCTAGCTATGCCAAGATGATGGAAGTGTAAGCTTTCACATGGACTCATAGTAAATTAATAAGCCATCAAAACACAATATTTGCTAATGGTATTAGACTCTGTATTCCAAAGTTATGATGCGTCTTAAACTCCCCACAAAATGATAGCATATCAAAAACACAGTTAAGATTGCAGTTTCTTCTTCCAAAGTAAGCTGAGAATTATATGCTTTATGGGTACTAGACATTCTTAAAAGTACAAGCACATTTACACACACACAGACACACAGACACACACACACTCACACACACACACACACACACACACACACACACACACACACACACACACACACACACACACACACACACACACACACACACACACACACACACACACACACAAAGTAAAACTACACAGAACAGAGTATGAAAGGAAAAACAATTTCTCAAAAAAGAAAATTCAGAACTTTACAAGTTCATAAATAAATAAATGAAGAAATAGATAAATAAATACCTCTATAATAAATACAAATAAATAATTATAAGTTGGGCAGGCCTGTGAAACCCACACATATAGTGGGGGACCCTTGGAATTCCTAGCCGATGCTCTGTGTAGAATGAGCTGTCCTGAGGAAATGCTCCCCACATGTATGTGGAGAGGGTGTGAAGCCACAAGGTCTCTGTTGTAGACCTCAACTATTTAGGAGATGGGAAGTTATGGTGTAAGGTGCTCTTTACTTGTCATAGCAGTAACATTATGACCTACTAGTAGACACCAGTGTTAAGGGATACAATCAAGTTAGATAAATATGTCTTCATGCAGTGCCAGTGGGAATGGCCTCCATATTTGAAATGATACACAGTGACAGACCAGAAAAGCCACAACTATTGAACTTTTATTACATTTCCTCAATAGCAAAGAAGACAATAAGCCTGTGTAGTTTGCCCTTTCAATCCATTCAGCATTCTACCTCACCCTCATCTGGGGCTTCGCTTTCACTTCTTCTGCACATGTCCCATGCTGTCTAAAAAGTCTGCTTTGATTTTTTTCCCAATAACCCATTCTGTTAGTTCACTCTGCAAAGTAGTTGTCATAAATGCAGGGTGTAACTTGAAATGTCCAGGCCTCAAATCTTTGTTCTTATAATAGAATCATAGGACGTTACTAGGCTATTGGCCCCGAGGCCCTTACAAGCCTTTTCAAAAATTTAGCCCATGTTCCAACAAGTCAGCACGTGATGCCACTGTCCATCAGGGATACAGGTGGAATCCCAGGGGTGTATTTGAAATTACCTTAGACACCCATATCATGTCTCTCCTGTCTTTTACAGCCTCAAAAGAAAAGTGATTTAGATTCTCTAGTGTCTGTTCACATCCTTTTCCCTCCAGCCCACGCACATTTCTAGTAGCTTCCTCATAGATGCCTTCCAGGAGCCTGCTGTCTATTTTCTTGCATGGCCTCCAGAACTGCATACAGACTCACAGTGTAGCATGACCAAGGAATGGCCTATTAGAGTAGAAGCCATCAGTCCCACAGTTCTGCTTCACTCCAGTGGTGGTAGGGGTCGTGGTGTGGCTCAGATGTTTTACTTTTTGTTCCTTCCACAAAACCTCCAACTATAATCTTTAAGCCTACTTGGTTATAGTTTCCAAATCCTTGCTTACACTCTTTCATCATTCTCTAATACTGCACCTAAGTTTGTGTCATTATTGAAGAGGCCAAGCCTGTTTTCAAATAAATATTCCTGAAATGAACATAATAAGGAGCACTGGAATGATACTGCCATTCGTACCATGACCATTTGACCTATAACCATGCAGCATTCCAGTTCTTCAGTCTTGATGCTACCCCCAGTAGCCATCTGTGTAAGGATGAATCAAAGGTATTCATAAAATTCATGCAGACCATTTCTACTGAGTCTCCCCTATCATGTTAATTGTTTACTTATGTGTTTTTGCAAACTGGGTTAGTCACACCAAGAATAGCCTATTTTTTGGGAAGACAGAAAATGGTATTCAAAATGCCATGAGCTCTTTTGCATCTACTTAAGTTAGCACCAACTTAAACAGATGGGGCCATAGTTTAAAAGGATTACAGACCCCTCCTTATGTTGCACTGCACTGTCAGTACTGGAAAAAATAAATCCAAGCACTTGATGTAGGAGTAGGACTAGAACTCATAATTTTGTGATATTCCTAGCATCAGAGGTAAACAAATGTGCTTAATCTACAAATTGGCAATTGCAATTTACAAGAATGCTTGAAGCATAGGCAAATGCAGAGGGGAATGAGACTGTTTAAATTCCCTTTTGGCATTTTAAAGCGACCCAAGGAATATTTTTGTTTAATAGATATGCTTAATTGTCATGGTATTGAATTAGTGGAATTCATTATAAAACACAACATCAAATGTATTAACAGTTTAATGGAGAAAATGTACTTTTTAAATGAGATGGTTTTCAATTATTTATTATTTGAATTTCACCAAAGATGTTATGATAACATTTTTATAAAACATGCAGCTTTCCTTAAGAAAACAAAACACAAGAAGTTAGTTAGGGATAATAGAGATTACACTGAAGGGAAAGCATACCCTCTTAATGATAATACTAATAATTCTGTTGATACAAATATTTATTTATTTATTGACATTTGTTGACCGGGAAAGTCCACTGGGCTTAAGAACCATTTTCAGTGGAGGCCCGGGGAGAAAAGCTCCAAGTTACATGAAAATCATTACATGAATTTGTAAGCAAACAAAATTATAACTATAAAGCAAATGAAATACAGAAAACTATTTAAACAGCAAAATATGTTGTAAAAAGGCACAATACAGTAACGATGGAACATTAGCATGTAGGGAAATTATACAGTTAGCAATATTTAACAATACAGCTCATTTTGTTTTGGGGGGGGGGGAGTAGGAAAAGGAAAAGATAGAATTAGAGAGTTAAACTTAAAGGTAAGACAGATATAGTTAGAATCTTATAGTTAGGTAGTGGGAATAAATAGATTACAGGTGGCATATATTTAATGGTAGCATTAAAAGTAGAAAGTGACAGAGTACAGAAAATGTGTTAAGATAGTTGTATAGATGTGTGGACTAGGATACTAAAGATTAGGGATAACTCACATGATGTAACAGCATAACATATACATAAGTATATTTGCTATGTGAAACAGTTTTCCTAGATCAAGGAGGCTGTGGATGTGTTGCATGTGCAGCTGGGGTCATCAGTGAGATGTTGTTTTAGTTTTCTTTTAAAGGAGATTACGTTGTCTAATTCTGTAACTGATGATGGGAGGCTGCTCCACAGCTTAGTTATGGAATGGGAATAGAGGCAGCTACCTGCTCTTTTACCAAGTTTTGAAACTTTAAGTAGGTGTTTGTTGTTAGAGTGTAGATTTTTGGATGGGACGTAAGGTTCAATATTTTTCAGGGAAGGGCAACACTCGGGTTTATAAACAAGTTTATGGGCAAAAGTAAGTTGTGTGTAATGTAGGTAATGTCCAAATTATAGCCAGTTTAGTTCTTTAGTGGCCTGGCGATGGCGGGTGCGATTTGGTTGGGCTGATGCGAATTTTTCAATCTTATAATAACAGGACTGTAGCTTGTTTTGCAAAGAGTTGTGGAGATTGGTGAAGATAGGAGACCCATATAGTAAGGTTGGAAGGAGAAGACTTTTTGAATGTTTTATTCGGATGGATTTGTCTAAGTATTGTTTGTTTCTGTAAAATTTGCCTAATTGAAGTGAGCCTTTTTTAGTGCGTTAATATGCAAGTCAAAGCTAAGTTTGCTGTCAATAATAATTCCTAGCAGTTTGGCCTGATTTACTAACTCTACTGGGGTTTTGTTTATGGAGAATATAGTAAAGTCTGTGGGAACAGGTTTAGATGCAAAGATGAGTAGCTTAGATTTATTAGGGTTAAGTTGTTGTGTCTTTCAGCTTTTCCCCGGTTAAGGGGTCGCCACAGCAGAACTCCAGTCCGCTAATGATTGGCAGTAGATTTTTACATGCCGAGTTGCCAGCTCTGACACACAACCTTCAACGAAGGTACGCCCATTCATGCATATCACCACACAGAAGATGCTCTAGCTGAGAATCGAATGGGACAACGTCTTACTGTGAGGTGATAATGCTACCACAGCACCACCACCGCAGGGTTAGGTAATAGCTGTGATTGGTTTAGCCAGAGTTCTATGGATGTAAAGGCCTTTTGTGTTGACTTTTGGAGGTCAGAGAAGTTATTGGAGGTATAGATTATGGTTGAATCGTCTGCATATTGTATGGTAGTACAGTCAGTGGGAACTTTAGGTCATTTACAAAAATGTTGAATAGTAGGGGTCCCAAGACTGATCCCTGGGGCACTCCTATGTTATTTGGGAGAAAGCTAGAGAGGTCATTCAGCCATTTTATGGATTGCTGTCAGTTTTCCAAGTAACTATTGAACCAGGTTAGGGTGGCATCAGAGCTTCCTAGTGAGTGGAGTTTCTGGATAAGTTTGATGTGGTAGACTGTGTCGAATGCTTTTGAGAGATCCAATAACAGGACTGATGTAAGTAGGTTATTATCTAGGGCGTTATAGATGTAAATTTGTGAAGGCGACTAGGGCAGTAATGGTACTATGGGATGGTTGAAAACCATGTTGTGAAGGGGATAGTAGGTTGTTGCTGGTTAGATATTCAACCAGTTGTTTGTGGATGCATTTTTCCATTATTTTAGATAGAGGGGACAGTATGGAAATGGGTCTAAAATTAGATAGGTAATGAGGGTTTCCACCTTTATGAAGTGGGGTGATTATTAATTTTTCCAGAGCTGGGGGACTGTGTTCTGCAAGTAATCGGTTTATAAGGATACTTATTGGGAAACATATTGCCTTAGAACTACTTTTGATGTATTCTGGGGGGAGATTATCAGTGGATAAGGAGCTTGGTTTCAATTTGCCAAGTAATGTTTGTATTTAAGAGGTTGCTACAGGTTGGAAGTTAAAAGATGCTATGGAGCTGATATTGCTTTGAGGGATGATGGATGGGTTAATGGGGGATGGGATATTGCCTGCATTTACTAAAGTAAGGATAATATCAATAAAGTTTTTATTAAATATTTCACTGATTTCAACTGGGCTTTTGTCTGGAAATGGAGATGGATTGTGGGTGCTGGCAGGATTTTGTAATGAGTTGACAGATATCCAGAAAAGTCTGGGATTATTACTGTGGGTGTTTATTTGTTGGGAGAAGTAAGACTTTTTTTCTTGATTAATGGCCTATTTTGCTTTGTTTTTAAGTATTTTGAAGGTGGTTTCGTTGGGTGGGGTCTTATCTTTTCACCATTTGTGCCATGCTCAGTCTCTATTAATCAGTAGTTGTTTGGTTGATTTAGATAGCCAAGGAGCATGGTTATGTTTAACTCTCTTTTTTCTTATGGGACTATGGAGTTAAAGGTATCTAGGAAGACAGTATTGAAATAATGTACTGCTTCATCTAAGGGAAGATATTTCAGTGGGTTCCAGTTTAGTGCTTGTAATAGGTTGCAAAAGTGAGACTGGCTAAAATTGGCTAGATTTCTGGTATATTTGTATGAATGAATGCTTAGAGTGGAGGTTGATAGTCTGTGTATCAGGGCTGGTAAGTGGTCACTTAGGGTGTGATTGGAGTAGTACTGTGCATGGTATACTAATATCCAGTCTAGGGTGGATTCATGGTGATTGTTTATTGTGTGTGTTGGGGTTTGTGTAATTTGTGTTAATCTGAACAGCTTGATGGAGTTTGGGGAGTTGCTTTGTGTTAGTTTAAACCAATTTATATTAGTGTCACCAAGGATGATGGTTTCATTTGAGATGTAGTGGTTAGACCATGATAGGAAGTCTTCCAGTATTGGGATACTAGAACCTGGAGGAATATAGATGGTGGCAATAGATTTTGTTTATGGTTGTTGAAAAACAATGATGCTAATAGGATTTCCATATTATTGAAAGTGAAACAATGAGTGAGAAGATCACTGAAACACCAATCAGTAAAAACAAAATGAAAACTCCAGCAAACCTAGAACTTCCACTGACTGACCTCCAAAACCTCTTGTATCAGAGGCACATAGGATATATGCAAATGATCCTTATGAACATCATGTGTTTCAGCTAACTGGCAATTCTGAATGCCCATGACTTGTTTCATCATTTTAATGGACAATTTCAGACCAATAAAGCCAAACCACACTAGCTGTGGATATGCATATTTCAGCCTTATAAGCTCATCAGCACAGCACAAACAGAGTGTTTGACTAAGCATTAGAAACGCTGATGTCCATTATCATTAGAGTCACTGCAAAAATATCCCAAACAACAAACTAAAACAATGAAAGTGAAACAATGAGTGAGAAGATCACTGAAAAAACAATTAGTAAAAACAAAATGAAAACTCCAGCAAAACTAGAACTTCCACTGAGTGAGCTCCCAAACCTCTTGTATCAGAGGCACATGGGATATATGCAAACGATCCTTATGAACATCAGATGTTTTAGCTAATTGGTGATTCTGAATGCCCATGACTAGTTTCGTCATTTTAATGGACAGTTTCAGGCCAATAAAGCCAAACCCCACTAGCTGTGGATATGCATATTTCAGCCTTGTTATGACCTCATCAGCACAGCACAAACAGTGTTTGAATGAGTGTAAGGATCATTTGCATATATCCCATGTGCCTCTGATACAAGATGTTTGGGAGGTCACCCAGTGGAAGTTCTAGCTTTGCTGGAGTTTTTCTTTTTGTTTTTACTGATTGGTTCTTCAGTGACCTTCTCACTCATTGTTTTAGTTTGTTGTTTGGGATATTTTTGCAGTGACCCTAATGATAATGGACATCAGCTGGGTATAACAACCCTGTGTTTCTAATGTTTAGTCAAACACTCTGCTTATGTTGGGCTGATGAGGTTATAACAAGGCTGAAATATGCATATTTATAGCTAGTGTGGTTTGGCTTTATAGGCCTCAAATTGGCCATTAAAATGATAAAACAAGTCATGGGCATTCAGAATCACCAATTAGCTGAAACACCTGATGTTTGTAACTAATATTTGCATATATCCCATGTGCTTCAGATACAAGAGGTTTGGAAGTCACTCAGTGAAAGTTCTAGCTTTGCTGGAGTTTTCATTTTGATATTATTGAAAGTTGGAATGATTTTTGAGTGTGGTACTATGTTTAAGTGGTTATGATATATTAATGCCAGGCCTCCCCCTTTTTTATGAAGTCTATCTTTTCATAATATTTGATATCCAGGAGGGAGTATTTCTGAATCAGATATCTGGGGTTTGAGCCAGGTTTCTGTTAGAGCAACTATATCAGGTGCATACTGTGTAAGCCATGCATGGAAATCTGCTACTTTGTTGCAGATACTACAGATGTTTAATGTCACGAAGCAAAGGTCTTTTGGTGTTTTCACTAAGAGTGATGTAGAGTTGTTAATATGTTGGGTGGGAGAGGGTCCAGGGTTTGGGTGAATATCTCCACTTTGGCATAATAATGTGAAGATAGTGGTTTTGTTTGTAGATGAAATGTAGTTAAGTATGGAATATGCATATGAGATATATTATTGTTTGATTTTAGGTATATTAAAATGCAGTTTGGTCTTGAAAGCGGTGGTGTCTCTGTGAATGAAGAGTGATGGTGAAATATCAGAGTAACTATTTTGGGATGAGTTACGATATATGTATGCTGTAGTTTTTGTTGGGATTAGTTGATGCGTGATGTTGTGAGAAGTGTGGTGGTAGAGAATAAGTAGGTTAAAGAAGGTTAGGGATGTTATTAATAGTAGAGTGTGCATGATGTGAGATGTAGGAGGGTTTTAGTTGTTTTGGGTGTGGGATGTGTGTGGGATGTGAAAAAGTCAGGGGGGCTTAGGGCCTATGAGGAGGGTGGAAGGCGTGGCCTGTGACGCATAAAGTTAGAGACAGTGGGGGTGGGAGGTAATTGGAGGCAGGGTAGGGGAGCAGAATGCTGTTTCAGACACTTGTCTGCTTATGGAACAAGTCAACAGAGATGACTTGCAAAATATAATGATTTAGATTTATTAAAGTTTGTTTGGATGAACTAGAAGTTTGGAATTTGAAATTATTACTTGACTGTTACCACTTGCTGTTTGTCTCGGACTATGTGGACCTATTTTAGTTTACTGATTTTGTTTGGTCGCACGATACACACACACACATCAATTTTTGTTCTTCCTGGTCATTTTTTATCTCCACCTGAGCTGCCACAAACTTAGGCAGCTAGGACATCTGTTTAATGTTTTATCTGAAGGGCTACACACTCAGGAGTGCAAAACGCCCTAATGCTGTACTGCATGTCAGCCATCTGAAGATTAATCCAATCCAGAGCGGGAATAGAATTCACAGCCTTCTGACATTCTGTCACCAGAGTCAAGTGTGCTACCTATTGAAACACTAACACTGTGTTTTCAAGCATTTAAAACAGTAAGACCAAACATTTATGTTACAATAAATCAGCTGTTGACCAGGTGTCCCTAAAATGGTTCTGAAAGTATCATTCCAGTAGTAACTTCTAAGTAGGTACTCATCAGTCTCTAATATGTCACTTTGCCTGTGGGGTTCCTCAGAGGTTTGTCTTAGAGCCTGTCCTCTTCCCCTGACCTGAAATATAAAATTTGTTATGTATAACACCCTATACCAATAATTTGCTCCTTCTCAACTCTGATACCACATTTGATAGCCTAGAGCTCAAGCTCCAAAACAACTCTACAGTACTCTGGCATTGAATTGTACAAAACAAACCACTGTTTTAGTAATCATGTGGACAGATTTGGTAGTGACATGTCGTAAATATACAAATGTTCAAATGCTTCACCAATAAATATGGCAGACCTACTCAACAATAAAGTTACTGAAGTCTCTCAGCAAACACAGTTAGTTGTCTTCCTAGACAACCTTATAACCCTTCAAATGCCATACTGAGAAAACTGCAAATAAGGTAGTATCACAGATATAACTTTGTTATGAAGCTTTAGAGTTTGCAGCAGGTATAACCAAGAAAGTCCCTGCCAAAATGTACTATTATCAAAACTAGGATATGATCTTTCTTTAATTTCCCATCACTCTATCATAAACACCTTTTGTAAAATAACTGATAAAACAGGCAAGCTTATAAACTTGAACCACAGCATACAACTACCTGCTATTAAAAAAAATTTGCAGTGGCTATTGAAACAGAAAGTCTAAAATAATCAGTCAACAGCAATGCTCCACCTATTCTGTAACCTAATGTCTAAATCACCTGGATGCCCCTCTCAGAGGAAACACTGATAATACAGTTACATGAAACTAAACAAATCCCCTTTCAACTTAGTGTTGGAGGAAGGCCTGCACAACAATTCAAGCGACGTCTTGAAACCAGCTATGACAAAGTACAAGAAATTGAAGCACTGCAAGAATGTCAAGCAAAGCTAAAACAGAATCTCTGCTTAAGCCAAATGTAAACAGTTCAAAGCTGGCAGTTAACATAAATAACATATCTAGCCTCCTTCAGATAAGATAATATGGAAGGAGCAATAAATATAGCAAAGTTAATCAACTTGTAAAACAATTAGTGTAAATGTATTATGTCATATTTGTTACAGTACTACTATGAAATGATGCATATTCAAAAGGGTAAATGTGGAAAATTCAAATAACATACTTCTCCCTCATTTGACATGTTGTTTAATATAATTAATCTTTCCACATGTACCCAACTGAAAAGGCAACAGATATCTAAGAAAACCAAGGGTCTTAACAACCTCAGGGACCCTGACTGATGGTGTTGACTATCCCTGAAGTCTGTAGACTCATCTGTGCCATGAAGGAACCAGCCCTATTTCACCTCATACATTTTAACAAGACCAGTGCCATCTCAAACACTTGTTTGAAGGAGTTTTACCTACACCAATAAATTAACAAAACTCACAGAGGTTCATATCACAATGCATTTTACAGTTATAGATGAAACTTTCTCTGTAAACCAAGCATAACAATAACTCTGGTCACTCTCAAAGCAAATTTAAATGGAAGAATGTGTTGGCATAAATTCACTCCAGGAATTTCCTGTATAGCCTTCTGCAATAAAGGAGGGCATTGCTATCTCTATGTTCTTATGGGTAACGTTTCTTATGGTGTCAGTGGCTTTTTGCCTAGTAACTTCCTGTGCTCTATTTATTGTGAATACTGTTCTGCCACAGAAATGCTCTAGCAAAATTATATGCCAGAAATTGTTTGTAGATACCAAATTATCAAACATTTCTTCAATTGTGAACATTCTCTGCAAAATGGAATATGTATGTCACCTTACTACTGATGTTTATTATATTCCAAGTACATCCAATACTGTAAATAGTATTTAGAAATGTTTTATTGTATGTTAAACAAGTATGATGCCATTCAGCAATCCTGAAGTCAACTAAATGTGGCATACTGCTGCTAAACTGCTCAGAACAGAGCTTGGGTACTGACCAAGAATGTTCTGTCATTCATAAATATACTAATCTAGTTAGCAACTAGCAATTAACAGAAATAAATAAGCTAGAGGAATGATATAGGACTTCTGAGGGAAACTGGAGTAAAGCACTTAAAAAAGTTTTTTTTTTTTGCAGTCCCAACACTAATGCTTCTGGATTTTGAACAAGTGCACAGTCATGATTCACATTCTTTGCCTTCAAAAGATCCATCTTTATACCAACTCTGCAAAATCAGGATTTGCACATCTGGATCTTTCTTGCTACATTACCTCTACCAGAACAATCCTAGGTTATCACAGTCACAGAATGTGGACTGATTCAATCACTGCTTGTCCTTTAGTGCCAAAAAAGTGTCCTAGATGTTTTCTTTCTTTATATACCATAAGAACTTGGATAGGAATCTGATTTAGTAGGTTTATTTGGAGTTTTCTGCTTTTACTGTGTCTGCCAATTAATAAAGCATTTATTTCAACAGAAACTGAATACAGCTAATAGAAATAGCTTGGCAAATAAAAACTGCTCAATTAACACAGTACATGTTTATGTCAAAGACCATATATCGAATCTAGTAATGCCCAATAAAATCAAAACAGCACTGTCCCATAAAGCCTGTCACAGGTGGGCTATAGACTCACCCTAGCATAGCACTATAATAAAATGCTGGTAAGGCTTCAGCAAGCTTCTGTTAAAGGAAGCTGGGATTTGGCTAGCTTACTTCTCTTTGGCTAATGTTGATATTTCAGATGACCCTTTATCATCTGTTGTGGTCAGCATCACGCCAACAAGGCTGGCTATGATCTACTGAAATCCTCCATGTTGGTGCATAATGAAAGGAAATGCATCAAGTCACATGGCTTCCTTCGGGGAAACAATAATCGTCCTAATAACGTCAGTGCCATATAGAGTTCAAGCAGAATAAACTGAACATTTAAAAATATTTATGTCAGTAGGAATTGGGATCTTTCAGCAGGATTCCCTATGTTGTCATTGACGGTATTACATCAAAAAAAGGCCTCTTGTTAAGATAAACCACATTAGTGGAGGCCTAGCAATTTAAAGTGTGTCAAGAAATATGACTCCCTGTTGTACGTTTCCCTGAGTCAACAAACAATGCCTCAGATGACTGTCTATGGATTACAGTAGTAGGTATTAATCTGGTTATGTGAGGAGCATTTCAGGGTTTACTACTAGCATCTGCTCAGCAACAATCTCATAGGAGAAATGGTACTTCCTTGTCAGTTGTTCATCAGGATAAATGTCTACAGAATTCTAAAAAAGATACAAGAGTATAAGCTTAGCTGATGGCTGTTGCACAAAACTAATCTTTGTCCAGCAAGATTTTTAAAGGGTAAGTGCATATTATCTCAGTAGAATCTGACAGGACTGATCTCTCCAATGAGTCTCTAGCAAGAAAAACTATCACAGTTCCAAAAAGGTTCTAATGGTAAAAACCAGGACCACCCAAATAAGTGCATTTTGAGGAGTGTAAACCAGTGACATTGTAGTCCGATAAAATTACACAGGAGTATGCAACTGAAATGGAAACTTTTTCCCTGTAAAACTTTTACTGAAATAAGGAAGCCTTCCTTTTCTCCTTTTTCTAACAAAATGAGATTCAGAGCCATCAGATGTCTAACTAGATTGTTTTGAAGGTTCTTTAGATCTCAAGTCATACTGCATGGAGTTAGTATGAATTTTGCTGCAACATCTTTACCAAATGCCCTGAATTGCTTTGTACTAATAAATTACCAGCCTTGTTGGAGTGATGCTGTTTTGTTTTTTTAATTTAAATTCTAAAAATGTACAAAAAAGTAAAGAAGATGGAGAAAGAAAGCAGGATGATGCTTACCTGATCTTCTCCTGTCCAGTAGCTCCTCATTGGCCAATGGACAGGTGTCACTCTGGGTGCTGTTTTGAGGGGAGTTAGGCTCTGATTTACCTCCTGATGAAGTGTCCGGTTGTGTTGCTCGTGGGATATGTTTCTTTTTTTTCTTTGGTAACTTCTGCTTTGCCATTGCTAGTGAGTAGTACATTCCAAAATTGTTGACAATAACTGGTACAGGCATGGCTAGTGTTAGCACACCTGCAATAGCACACAAAGCCCCCACTATCATTCCAGTCCAAGTTTTGGGATACATGTCACCATAACCCAAGGTTGTCATGGTAACCACTGCCCACCAAAAGCTAATAGGGATGTTTTTAAAGTGCGTGTGATTACTGCTGCTTGGATCACTGGGGTTTGCACCTATCCGTTCTGCATAGTATATCATGGTGGCAAAAATAAGAATGCCTAGTGCCAAAAAAATGATTAACAACAAAAACTCATTTGTACTTGCCCTCAGGGTGTGTCCTAGGACCCGCAGGCCAACAAAGTGACGAGTCAGTTTAAAGATCCTCAAAATTCTGACAAACCTCACCACTCTGAGGAAGCCCAACACATCTTTTGCTGCTTTGGAAGACAAACCTCTGAGTGCAACTTCCAAGTAAAATGGCAAAATAGCAACAAAGTCAATGATGTTGAGGAGGTTTTTAATAAAGATTAGCTGATCAGGGCAGCAGATAAACCGGACTAGGAACTCGAAAGTGAACCAAAGTACACACACTCCCTCAACATACATTAAAACAGCAGCTGTTTCCACTTGTTGATATACTTTAACTTCTGTGATGTTCCCACTGGTTACAATCTCACTGATGTTGTTGATGTGAGTGAATGCTTCATGTGTCTCCAGGCAAAAGGTGGTGATGGAGACCAGGATGAAAAAGAGTGAGGCAAATGCAATGATCTGGAAAAGAAAGGACAAGGAATTTATTTCTGAAGATAAGCATTATTTAGTTTTCATAATAGTGCTCAACTGTGTTGATGTACTTTTCATACATTTGTTGACAGTGTTTATATATTCTCTGACACCTTTCCAGATCATAAATTTACACACCTCACATCTTAAAATAAAGCTTAAACATTTGTAATTTCGCATACATTGACACATTTTAAAACAAATGAGCATATTAAAATTCGTTACTGAACCTAAGCCGTTTTTATATATGCTCCTCTTTGAAATAATGTCTATATTTGTAAACACAACCCCTGTTAATATGATATTGCTTGATACTAGATCAAAGAATTCCTAAAAGAAGTACACTAAACCCTGTTTATTGTTTATGTTTTTTTTTTTTTTTTTTTTTTTGTGTCTTTCCAACTACTTTCCCATCATTTACTGAGAACATCCACATTCGTGTCTTACAAATTGTTGGCTGCAATGCCAAAAAAACTCATGTTCAAATACCTTAGACTGCAGTAAGCTGCCTCTGCATTGCTTACAACCTTTCATAGCACTAGTACCCTGTATTTTGATCTGTTTGTAGCATCAAACATGACATAATAAACAGTACTTGTCTGAGTAGCTGATGCTGTCATGAAAGATCTGTGATTTTTTTTCCATGTTAAGCTGTGTACTGTAGCTCTAAAACAAAGAATAATGACTAAGAAAGCATGTAGACATTCAGTTACCACAGTTTTCTTATACTGAGCAACTGTTTTTGCAGTAAGTCATATAGTGTTTATGGGTCTACTATAGATGATTGAATTTTTAAAACATAGACTTTCATATGGCCGAGACCATATGATTGCCATTTCAAAAGTTCGAACACCTGAAAAAAAAAAATAAACAAAAAAAAAAAATTCCTGGATATTTTTGCAGGGGCACCCCCTGCTAGTTATATACCAACTCCGAGATCGCACTACAGCGAGAAAAAGGGAAAATTTCCCATTCTGCTCTGTATGATCTCCGTGCAGAACATTTGAAGTTTTAAAACTTCGATCATATAGTCTTGGTCATATGAAAGTCAAAGTTTTAAGATTTCGATCATCTGTAGGGGACCCAGAGTTTATACCTAATAGTCATGAATCTTGATTAAAAGGACAGCAAGCACACATTGTTGAAATCCGTAGGGACAGATCAATACTTCTTCCAAAGTAAGTTGGAGGGACTATACTGGTTTTGCTGGTGCACATCCTTTGTTTGTTTTTTCCATTTTTTTTTTTTACATTGCAGATATACCATTTTTCACTAATGATCTGGAAACAGATGTGATTACACAATATTAGTCATTTATATTCCACTAGAAGTGAGGGAATCATCCCCATGTCTGCAAACTTTTTTTTTTTTGATTTCATCCTCAAGACTGAGTTTATCTGACAATAGTGGTAAAGGAACAGTGGCACTGGTGAAAACCATTATCACTAAATAACATTTTGAAAAGTAACAAAAAATATGACTGCATCACTGAGAAACTTTACTTAGCTTCCACAACCTGATGAATAGCTGATAGTGAAGATTAAAGTCATACGATCTGTAAGATAATTGTAAAACATGAGGTAAGGCTTCTGTGTTTTCTACCTACTAAAGCTATAATAATCCTAGATTCACTTTGTGAATGAGATTAAACCAGTCAATGTTGGATACTTAAGTTCATGATCAAACTCAAAGAAGGCTTGCGGGATGGGAGGGAGTTGTGGAATGGATAAAAAACAGCAGAAATCTGAGAGCATGAGCTTCATTTTAAACACCTTTATGTGGCGATATGCAACAAAAGAAACACCAAAAGGGTAAAGTACCTCCAAATCAAGCAGATAAGAACCAAAAAAAGGATAGGAGGTACTCCACGACAATCGAAGCAGACAAATAAAGTAAAGCTCAGTTTATTGTCACAAAGTAAGCGCTTTCGCATTCCCAAGAACGCTTCATCAGAGAGTCTGGTGAGGTGCTCAGAAAGTGTAAGCTGCTAGGAGTCCTACAAGCAGCAGTGCAGTAAAATATATATGGTCTCAGCAGTCTCCTTTGTGGTGTACTATAATGGTATACTATTGGATGTAATACTGCACTTGTCTAGAAGGCACTGTTAATGATTGTGTTGCATGCTATTACTTCTTGGCTTACACACCTTATCGGTTACATAGATTGGATAATGCAAATATCAGTTTAGGAACTTGATCGCAAGGGCTGAGTTTATTTCATGCATCAGTGAGTGCAGCCACTTCAATATTGTTAATGTTCACTCTACATCTATTTTGTACATGGAAAGGACTTTCTAAGCTAAGGTGTCAGAATGATGTTAGGGCACCTACCCGCCCCATCACCTTAGTAATATATGTTAACTCCAACCCTACCCTTAAGCCTAACCCTACACCTTGCAATAAAAAAACAGTAACACTACCACTATTAAGATACATTATGTTTGAATGAGATTGCAAAAGAAAGTTGTTTTATTTTTTTCATTTGCAGGTTTGATATTTTGAGCATTTGGTAATGTGAATGTTTGAAATATTTTGTTAATTCTATATGTTTGACAGTTTGACATTTAAAACGTTTATACTATAGCCAGAGCTCTAACCTCCCTGTGTGCGCTGATATTATCTAGTAAGGCCGCGCAGATAATAGAGAAGGGAGTACCATAGGGCAGGCACTCTTTTCCACATTCTTCCTCCCCAGTACAGTATATTTCCCTGAAATTTGGCCTCAGCCAGAGCTTCCCTGATAATCACATAGCATACTTCCTCTGCCCAAGAATGGGCATGTTCATCCTTCCTACCATGAAAAATGCCGGAGCCATTAGTCAGACTTTGGTGGTCTATCTAGTTACTAGTTAAATGTTTTATCCCACCATGTCACTTCTGTGGTAACTGGGTTTTGTGAATTTTATTTATACATGTCTTAACTAAGCTTACTTGTCACATGTGCTTTTTTAAATGAACAGACTGAGCAACGTGCGATTAACTGACTTGCTCAAAGCCACACGATATGCAATAAGAGACTGAAGAAGCATAACCAGGACTAATGGATGAACGTCTTTAGCAGATTGTCTTAAAACTGTAAGTCAACATAACTTCCTTCTATTTATCTGTATGGATTGTGCTCAAGAAAGTGTCTCAGTCTTTTTTTTCATAATGGAGACAGCATGGGTTAACTACATTTAACAAGACACATCTGATCCTGATCCCCCCCCAACCTTCAAGCAATAAATTCCAAAAACAGAAGATAGCAGATTTATCAGACATTAAAATTTACATTAGGTAATGAAGAATGTCAGATGTAACATTATCGAGTTCACAAGAATTCTAGTGCTTTCTCTTTGCTCAACTTATTCTTAGATTCTGACAAATTCTGTGATACCACTAACCACTAGCTGTTTGTATGGCTTCACTGCATAAATGAAGTAAGTTAAAAATAAAAGTGCTTGAGAATCCCTGATGAACAACTGATTGGGAATCATGCCACAATGACAGTTGTTTTAATTGTTTTTCTCTCCTACTCTTTCATGGCCTGCACAACATTAAATATCTAGATGGTCTGTAGAGAGACTTAGTCAAAATACAACAGCAGCTGGCACCTAGCTGGTGGCATGTGGTTCCAGAAACGTCTGTGTTTCTGATCACACCCAGTCAACCCCGCAGTTAATCAGGAGTCAGAGTTTACTTGGCTGGTAATGAAGGTCTTTCACACAAGTTTCAGTCACTGGTAAATGATTTAGAAACTCTGTGACAGCCCTGCAGTACAAACCACATATTTCTTTTTAGAATAATGGGTTTTGATTCATAACAGAAGAAGCAGCAAGAAAAAGGAAGAGCAGATAGTACTGGTTTGGCAATAGCCTCCATAATACATGTATAAAGCACAAAAACATTTAAAGAATATACTAAATTATTAAACACTTTAAGTGCTTATATACATATTTTATGAAAGAACATTATCCTTTGGAGAATACACTTGGATATATGAAATAATTCAATTACTTGTAATGGTTTGAAATATTCAAAGGCAGGAAATTACTATCTTATGCAGAAAATGAAAAAAAAAAAACAGGGTTTTCTGCTCTTACAGTATCAAAGCACAAATGCTAGATGGAGCACACTGGAAGTGCAAGTTTGTTAAAGCTATAACTCTCAAGTTTAGGTGCTCATGCTAGATGACCAGGAGAGGTGTGAGCATGGATAGATGGTTGTGGTACACATTCAGTCACCTGGTATATGGCATGTGGTGGGGGTTCCTATGGCCTTCAGTTTGTTAAGGGCAGCAAAGGCTTAGAAAACACTAACATATTAAGAGATCCTGAAACTATAAATGGATATTCCCTTGCAACAAATTCCATGCACTGGTTAAAAACTTCACAATAAATGAACCCCAAATGTCTTATTAAAAACACGGTTTCAAGAATGGACAGCCAAATAATGTGTATGAAAGCCTAAATGAGCACCTACTTGAGGATGATTCCTTAATGGTAACAGGCAAGTGCCAAGACATTGCATACATCAGGGGAGCACATCTGTGTGAATGAGGAGCTGTATGTGGGATGATGTCAGGATTGGATCAAGATTCAGAATGGCAGATAGAAAAATGCATTTGGCTGCAATGACTGACCTGAAAGAAAGTTACTGAAGTTTGAAAAACATGCACTTCGTGGAGGTCAGTGTAAGCTGCAAAATTATAACAGATACCAGATTCCAAGCTAGTCTGAAGCACTGTGTAGTTCATTGAACTACTACCACCCACCCCAAATTTTAACCTGGGAGCAAAAAAAAAAAAAGAGTTGAAATCGCAAGTAGCTTACTGCAGTCAAATTGAAACACTTCAGTCATAACTGCAAACAATGCTGATACTGCACTCCTGTCCCAGTGATAGCTTAAGGAGAAAAAAAAAAACAGTCTTTATATTCAAGATGGAGAAAAGTCAGCTCTGAAACTGAAACAAGCATCTTGCTGCAGCTAAACAACCATACACTAAGTACTTCAGAAGTGTTTATGATGATTTTATTTTACCTCACTTATTATCCATTAAGATTTTACATACATCACTATATTCACTATCCAAAGAAAATAACACTGAACTATGACTATTCAGTTATTTAAAAAGTTATTACTTATACACCAATTCATGTTACACAGGATTTTATGTAACTCATGCTGTTTTTCTAAATTAGTTGTACTTATTGAATAATTGAATGATTGTTTTTTTTTGGAGGGAAACTGTGGGATATATAAGAAGTTCTACATTTTAATTGTTTGTATATTGATAAAGTAGACGACGAAAACGTTGTGAGAGCATTCTATTGTTTTTCTTGTTGCACCTTGTGGATTATACAATAAATCGTTGTTTTCACATCCAAAGGACTGGATTTATTTGCGCTTGTGGACTGTGACGCTCTTTTTGGTTTTGGTTTACTTTTGCGCCACTTGCTCCACTTTACATTTTTTCTGGTCTTGTTCTATGGAGCTTCCTTCAAGCGCAGATCCTGGTCCCAGAGGGTCCGAGACTGGTGAAATTCGTAAGTTGGTTGGGCAGCTCACTCAGCTCATTAGCCTGCTTACTCCACTCAGCCAATCCTTGGCTACGTTCATTTCAGCTACGCTTATACCAGGAAATCAGCAGGCTCAACCAGATGCTTTACAGCGTAACGTTCGAAACACCAATGACACAGTTCCTAACCAGAACGAAATACCACCTTTAGATGATTCTGATATGGATGGTTTTCCTCACATTACCAGGGACGATATTCCTGACAACCCTGATGCAAGAACAGAAGCGCAAACACAACAGAACCACCCAAGGAGGTCACCGACTAGTGTTAGCAGCGTTTCAGGTACTGGCAAGCTTGTCACACATATTTTGAACACAAAATACGACTTTGAGCAACCACTTGTTCCAAAGTTTAACAAAAAAAGCTACAATGCTATGTTAGAAGACTTAGACTTTTATTAGTACAAATACAAACTCTTGGACATGGACAATAGTTATTTAAAACATTGTTTATCTATTAACATTGTCCCAAAGGGACTTAGGGTATGCAAATACCCAAATCATGTTATTGAAGGTACTGCCTTTCATGATGAATTGATTACTGTTTTTGATAATTGTGGTTATGGAATTATGAGGGCTATTATAAGAAATAATGAGAATGAAATGGAAAAACTGCAAAGAGACATTGATAAAATTAATAAAGCTGTTATAGAAGATTTGATGTACACAGTGGATAGTGAAAGAGAGAAATACCACAAACTTTTAAAAAATTTAGAATCAAAATGTCAGGATATTCACACTAGAAAGTTGGGTAAAATTGATAGCGATGTAAATGAGTACAAGGACAAAGTACATTACCCCAAACCCAGAAATGTATATAGGAAGGATTTTGGGAAATGGGGTGAAAAACAAGATGATGAAGTGTATCATATTAATGACAATGATAATATAGGACAGTTGCTTTCGGAAGAAGAGTTTCCTGTGCTCAGAAGGTCTGAAAGACTAATGGAAAAAGGGAAGGTTACATATAACTCAAAAAACTACAGGGGAGGGGGTGGCAGTCGCCCCCAAGAAAAGAACGCAACTGGAACTAGATATTAAAGGTTTACCATCTAACATTACTAAGGATTCACATATATGGTCTTTTGATGGTTTCAATATTTTTAACTACACTAATATTCATTTAAACACAGCATGGTTTCATCTGTTTTCTAAAGGGTTCACTTTTATTCCTAATAAAGGAACCGACATTTTTAAACTTTTAGTTGATATAAAACTTTTTATTAGGAAAAAGAATTTGCAGCTAATTTTTAAACAGACCAATACAGGTTTTAATACAGAAAGTCTAAAAAGAAAAAGTCTGTACAATCCACCCATTCACCCACAATTAAAGAATTTTGAAGACAAAGTGGAGAATGAAATTAGAATGGGATTACTTCATCAAAAAACGCACTCTAATTTAGCATGAAGCTGAGAACCTTGTTCTCAAGGAAGTCTGTAACAACAAAAATCTAAGTGTCATGAAACCAGACAAGGGAGGGGGTATGGTGCTAATGGACACAATAGTTTATGAAGGGAAGATGATGGACATATTAAATGACACTGACAAGTACACTAGAGCCTCTATTAATGAAAACAACATAGCCAATCAAAGAATTCACAATATTTTATATGACATGTTGTTAGAAGGCTCTATAGACAAAGACACTTTCCATTACTTGTCAGTAGAAAAGCCCAAAGTCCCATGTATTTTTGGAATTCCCAAAGTACATAAGAACAACTTGGATCCCCCTCTAAGACCCATTGTCTCTGCTGATGGTTCAGTTACAGCACCCTAGCAAAATATGTTGATTCAAAGACTAAAGGTATACTGGATTTCAATACAGCTGTGTTGAAAGACTCTTGGGATTTTTTAAGAAGGTTAAAAAAAGAATTATACTCAGACAATGTAACTTTTGCCACAATGGATGTTATTGACCTATTCACAAGTATTCCGCATGACACAGGCATGTTATGGTTTGAGGAGATTTTAGTGCATAGTAAAAAGTTGACTCAAATTGAGTTCAGAAATGTTTTAATGTTTATGGAGATTATATTAAAAAACAACTTCATTTATTTTCAAGGAGAATATTTCAGGCAAGTTAGGGGTGTGGCGATGGGTGCCCATTGTGCCACCATATATGCCAATACCATTATGACATATTGGGAGATGAAATTTCTTCAGACATCACCTTACTTTGGTAATTGTGTTCTATATTCTAGATTTCTGGATGACTTGTGCTTCATCTGGAATGGTAATGCAGAAAGTTTTAACAATTTCAAACAACATTTGAACACTACATCTAGTTTTTTAAAATTCACATCTGATTACAACGAGAATGAAGTTCATTTTTTAGATGTAAAAATTAGAAAAAGTAATGGCAATTTCACCTCTAGCATATATAGGAAAGAAACATTCTCAAACTCTTACTTGCACTTTTCCAGTTGTCACCCCTTTCACCAAAAGAAAGGGGTTGTTAAAGGACAACTGGTACGTGCAAGTCGTATGACTTCTGACAACTCAACATTCCTTGAAGAAGTAGAATTCCTAAGGGAACTGTTCTATAAAAGGGCATATCCACCTGAACTTTTTAACTTAGTTCTAGCAGAAGTGTTAGAAAACAGAAATGACAGGTTTGCACCAATTCTGGGTAAACCAGAAACTGAAAAAAATTTAAACAAGAAAAACACCTCTACTGAAGAATATGACCCAGGCTTAATATCCACATTTGATGGGAATTCAAATTTCATTAGAAAGATCTTTCAGAGGGAATGGAAAAACTTTTCAAAAATTTCTGACCTAGAAGGCATCTTTGATAATGAATTTACTTGTACATACAGAAAGGGTAAAACCATTAAAAACATTGTGGAGAATAGGTCTCTGGTGAACAACCAGAATTTGTTAACAAAGAAAAAAGGCTTATTTAAATGTGGGAGGTGCAAGTATTGTGCTCACCTAAAATGCAGTGAATATATATTCTTGAAAGCTAGAAAAAAGAAATTGTACTTGAACACGTTTGCAAACTGTGACACGAAGGGCATTATTTATATTGCCACATGTACGAAATGTGAGTCATTTACATAGGCAAAAGCGAGAGAAAGCTTAAGCAAAGGATATATGAGCACTTATATGATATGAAGGTAAAGAAAGACACTAATGCACTTTATAAACACTCACTGAAATGTTGTACTTCAAGTTTTGAGTTTTTTTACTAGATGTAATACCTGTTAATCCCAGAGGTGGCATGTGGGAAACACAGATAGAATACAAAGAATTGTATTGGCAAGTGATTCTAGACGCTGGAAAAAGTCCAGGACTCAATGAGATGCTTTCCCTTAAACCAGTATTAAAACTAAGAGCTGCAAAATTATAGCTTACCCATTATGTTCATTAAATTGTTAACAATCATTAAATACTAAATATTTATTTATAATATTTATTTACAATATTTCTTAAGCAATATTTATTTACAAAATCAATTTTATCATTATGAATTTATTTATATAAATTTTATCAATTATTTTACTAACATTTTAAGTATTTTTATTTTTAATTATTGAAACACATGAATTTTATGGACTTGTTATTTATGACTTTATCACTAGATGGAGCCACTACTTTCAGAATGGTTGCTCTCCCATGTTTATGATGATTTTATTTTACCTCACTTATTATCCATTAAGATTTTACATACATCACTATATTCACTATTCAACGAAAATAACACTGAACTATGACTATTCAGTTATTTAAAAAGTTATTACTTATACACCAATTCATGTTACACAGGATTTTATGTAACTCATGCTGTTTTTCTAAATTAGTTGTACTTATTGAATAATTGAATGATTGGTTTTTTTTGGAGGGAAACTGTGGGATATATAAGAAGTTCTACATTTTAATTGTTTGTATATTGATAAAGTAGACGACGAAAATGTTGTGAGAGCGTTCTATTGTTTTTCTTGTTGCACCTTGTGGATTATACAATAAATCGTTGTTTTCGCATCCAAAGGACTGGATTTATTTGCGCTTGTGGACTGTGACGCTCTTTTTTGGTTTTGAAGTACTTCAGAAGTGACCACAAATGCAGTAATGATGTATCAGCAATCATAAACCACTGCCAACTGTGCATTTCTGAACAGTTCAAAGGTATCAGTGGCATAGCAGTACACCCCTGAGTTTGCCTAGTATTTTTGCCCTGTTCCCCCTAAAAATGTAGATTTTTTCTGGTATATCCCTGAAGATTACAGTCAGTAATGCTGGACATTAGGTTTGTACTTGTTCAGAAAATGTATGATCATGCAAAGCTTGTTCTGTTAACTAACTTTTAAATGAATTAGTGTAATATTTAAGAAAATAGCCCTGATTTTTCACCTTTTACCTTCACAATGAAAAAGACAAAACAACCAAACAAACAGAAAAAAACAACCTCTGCACTCATACTGAAGCAATCAACAAAAAACTTACACAGAGTGCTGCAGTGCCTCAAATGTGAACACAAATGCAGGACCAGCATTAATAAATTAATGCCAGGGCTGCACTTGCACACCACTGACACCTGCTGATCTTGTCCATCTGACAGCTTATAACCAGCACAAGCTCCCTGTGTCCCCTGCCTGAATTATGGATCCGGCATACATTTGGTTACATTACAAAAACACTTGAAACCCATAAATAGACTGAAGTTAGTATTTACCATGGGACCTATTTTCACATTTTAAATTGTGTATCATATGCACACACATATATATTAATGTATAATCATGCATAATGATATACATTTCTCTGTGTGCCTGCGTGTGTGTATATATGGATCTACTTTGTTTGTTCAAAAATATGTTACATCAAACAAACAAAGTAGATGCTCACTTCAGTGAAAGTGCAAAAACACAGAAAACATGTTTTCCAGGGGGGTAAGCCTCCCTGTACCCCCTACTTAAATATACCAACTCCAAGATTGCACTACAGTGAGGAAAAGGGAATATTCCCATTCTGTGCTGTATTGTGATGTCCTTACTTCGTTTTAAAAGTTTTGGTACTTTGAACAACTGGTCTCGACCAAGTGGGTTTCGAAGTACTGAAGCTTCATACAAACAAAGTAGACTCGTGCATATATATATATATATATATATATATATATATATATATATATATATATATATATATATGGTGGTCAAGAATACTACATACACAAACACCATAGATATAGCCAACCTGCTGGAAGACAAGTTCAGAGAAAACTTCACCCCACCGTCCCCCCATCAGTAAACCAGGACATCCCCAGCACCTCCCCCTTCCCCTCATCACCACAGAGCAGGTTATTAATGCCCTCTCAAAAGCAAAAAATACAGCCTCCATGGGACCTGACAACATCCTGGCTGTGTCCTACATGAACTCAGACAAGAGCTCTCAGCACCACTAGGCACCCTATTCAACCAAAGCCTGTGCACCGGCTTCATCCCAGCAGAATGGAGGACAGCCACTGTCATGCCTCTGCACAAAGATGGAGCATTCACCGACTCAGGCAATTATAGGCCCATCTGTCTAACTGCATCTATATTACATAATCAAACTTTTTAAAGTTTGAATGTCATATGGTCAACACCATATGATCGAACTTTTAAAAGTTCAAAAATGTAATAAAAAAAGAACAAACTAAAGAAAAAACCTACCTGAATGGTTTAAGCAGGGGGGCTCCCCCCACACTCCCACTCTTTAAATATACTAACTCCGAGATCACACTACAGTGCAGAAAAGGGAAATCTTCCCATTCCTCACTGTACGGAGATCTCCATTGAAACGTTTGAACTTTTAAAAATTTGATCATATGGTGTCGACCATATGACATTCAAACTTTTATGAGTTCAACAACGTGATATAGACCAGTCTAACTAGCCTGATCTGCAAGGCCATGGAACACATTATCATGGGCCTTATAAACAAGGACATTGGCAACCTCCAAAAGCTTGATCCCACACAGTTTGGTTTTTGTCAAAGAGAGATCATGCCTGTTAAGCTTGGTCGCCTTCTTCGAAACAATCACCAAAGCCATGCATGAGGGCAAGACAGTGGACACCGCCTACCTTGACCTAGCCAAAGACTTCGACACTAGTCCCCACTCGGGCATAATAGATAATCTCTCTCAAGTAGGCATCAACCCATATGTTACCAGATGGGTAGCTAACTGGATCACTGAGAGAACTCACTCAGTCAAAATAGGGGAAGCCACTACTAGTAGTAGCCCCCTACCAAGTGGCGTACCCCAAGGATTGGTCTTGGGGGCCTACTGTTGGGGATATACTTTTCTGAGGTGCCACCCAAAACCAGTGGTCTGTGGCTGACCAGGTTTACAGA